>NC_056739.1:51623593-51625782 GCF_019279795.1 Protopterus annectens | reverse complement strand
AAAGAGAAACACCAATCACACACAATTTCTACCAATCGTTAAAAGCAAACAAAAAAGTTTATTAAAAATCACCCCTTGATTATCAATTAATGTATTGTTTACTTCTGCTTTCAGTCCTAAAAAAATCCTTTAGCTAAAACGGCTGCAAGACTGGATTAAAGTGTAGCGGAAATTAGTCCCTCTATCCACAGATAATGTAGTCGCAGCCGTTCTGTGGTATTAGAAACTGCTTCCCGATCCAGGTTGTGGAACTTCCCTAGTTCGTGTTCCCCAGTTGCTACCATTCCTGAATAACCGCCTCCTACAAGCTCCTCCAGAGTCTGCAAGTATGTTGGTAGGTGTAATATTTCTTTCGCTATTACACCCGCCTGCATCATGTTGTTCACCCACCTTACTTCCCCTGCACTTGTTGTGTTAGGAAATCCTGACTTTCTCCAGTAAGAGGTTAACCAAAATGGTTAAATCACCCTCTGCTTAATAGGTTGTAGGGGACACCCACCGGGTTGCCAAGTAACGGGCTAGTAGAAGGGACACCGCCGGTTGCTGACTCGCAAGTAAGTTCCGCGCTAAAAAGATCAATTTATGCGGTACTCGTTGCTGCTCCTCTGCAGAGTGTTCTGGTTCTGCTCCATTACAGCACTGCTACCGGACAAACGTAATTAAACTTAAGTAAATCAATGGAACTGTTGAAAAACACACACATGTGCTGCAGAATGCTGGCAAGAGAAACACCACCGAACACAATTTCTGCACGAAAAGCAAACAAAAAAGTTTATTAAAAATCACCCCTTGATTATCAATACGATTGTTTACTTCGTTTTCAGTCCGAAAAAAATCCTTCTTAGCTAAAACGGCTGCAAGACTCGGGATTGTAGTGAAATTAGTCCCTCTATCCACAGATAATGTAGTCGGCCGTTCTGTGGTATTAGAAACTGCTTCCGATCCAGGTTGGGGAACTTCCCTAGTTCGTGTTCCCCCAGTTGCTACCATTCCTGGAATAACCGCTCCTCCTACAAGCCCAGAGTTCAAGTGTTGGTAGGTGTAATATTTCTTTCGTTTACACCCGCCGGTATCATGTTGTTCACCGACCTTACTTCCTGCACTTGTTGTGTTAGGAAATCGACTTTCTCCAGTAAGAGGTTAACCAAAATGGTTAAATCACCCTGCGAACAGTTTGTAGGGGGGACACCACCGCCGCGAACGGATAGTAGAAGGGACACCGCCGGTTGCTGA
Organism: Protopterus annectens; assembly: GCF_019279795.1. Classification (NCBI taxonomy): domain Eukaryota; kingdom Metazoa; phylum Chordata; order Ceratodontiformes; family Protopteridae; genus Protopterus; species Protopterus annectens. The sequence goes on along the minus strand of NC_056739.1, from coordinate 51,624,549 downwards.
CTCCGTGTTCCGCGCTAAAAGATCAATTTGCGTACTGCTGTTGCTCTTCCTCTGCAGAGTGTTCCTGGTTCTGCTCCATTGCAGCACTGCCACGAGACAAACGAACTAAACAAAATGAATCAATAGAACTGTTGAAAAAACACACAAGCGGCAGAATGCTGGCAAGAGAAACACCAATCAACACAATTTCACAATCCCTGCACGAAAAGCAAAACAAAAGTTTATTAAAATCAAATTCCCCCTTGATTATCAATACGATTGTTTACTTGCCAGTCCGAAAAAAATCCTTCTTAGCTAAAACGGCTGCAAGACTCGGGATTGTAGTGAAATTAGTCCCTCTATCCACAGATAAAGTAGTCGGCCGTTCTGTGGTATTAGAAACTGCTTCCGATCCAGGTTGGGGAACTTCCCTAGTTCGTGTTCCCCCAGTTGCTACCATTCCTGGAATAACCGCTCCTCCTACAAGCCCAGAGTTCGTTATGTTGGTAGGTGTAATAATTCTTTCTTACACGCCGGTATCATGTTGTTCACCGCACTTACTTCCTGCACTGTTGTGTTAGGAAATCACTTCTCCAGTAAGAGGTTAACCAAAATGGTTAAATCACCCCGCGAACAGTTTGTGGGGACACCACCGCTGCTAACGGTTAGTAGAAGGGACACCGCCGTTGCTGACTCGTCCCGCGCGCTAAAAGATCAATTTGCACTGCTGCTGCTCCTCTGCAGAGCGTTCCTGGTTCTGCTCCATACAGCACCGCCAACAAACGAACCAAAACAAAGTAAATCAATGGAATCTGTTGAAAACATTGGGTAGACGCTGGCAAGAGACCATCGGTTCGCATCAAAAGTTTAAAGCGATACCACCTCGACAACACCCTGACATACTTGCCACCGGCTTCTTACAACGCCGCAAGTTCCGGGATTGGTGAATAGTCCTTCATCCACAGCATGTCGTCATT
>NC_056739.1:51586093-51611093 GCF_019279795.1 Protopterus annectens | reverse complement strand
TAACAAAACACAGGAACTCTATGCCACCCTCTCACTTTACTCACCAGACATTGCCCTACAAACAGAACCCTGGCTAAAGCCAGACATTCAGGACAATGAAATAATTCCCCCAGGGTATAACATTCATAGGTTAGACAAAAACAATAAAAGAGGCAGTAGAATAGCCATATTATATAAAAATAACATCATTTTAGAGCCCTTAAATGTAAACCTACCAGATTTCGGTATTGCTGAAATACTACATATCAAATTCATACTTAACTCCAACAAACAATTAATCATTACAGACACCTATATTACCCCAGAAAATAGCCTTACTAGTATGGGACATATCCTTCACTGGACATCAATAACGCTGCCTTACAAAACTATAATCAGGGTCGACTTTAATATTGATACAGTAACCCTACCAACCACAGTAACCTACACAGTTTCACCCTAATTATCAATGCACCAACCCGAATTTGTAAAAAAGAAATAACACAATCTACCCTTGACTGGATTCTAACTAACAAAACCTCCCACTCTTCCTATTCTGGCTGTTTCCCTGATGTGTTCAGTGACCACCTTCCAGCCTACCTACTCAGACAATATACTAACCCTCTTAAGCAAACTGTTCATCACTAAATTCGAAACACAATAAATTTCAATCATCAAACCTTTAAATCCACCCTCAAAATGTGCAAATTGACTCCCTTAAAAACCTTTCCCTAGATGCTGACATTGATTATTTCAACTCTGCTTTCTTTAACATACTGAACAAATTAGCTCCACTTAGAACAATAGAATAAATGAAACGTTGCTCCGTGTCTAACAAAGAAAGTAAGATCCCAACTTAAACTAAGAGGTAAAGCCTGGGAACTATGGTGCACAAACAAAACTCAGACAAACCGCCAATCATACCAACAACTCAGACACAAAACCAGAAAGGAAATCAAACAGGAGAAAATGAACTACAAACCGCCAATCATACCAACAACTCAGACACAAAACCAAAAAGGAAATCAAACAGGAGAAAATGAACTACAAACCGCCAATCATACCAACAACTCAGACACAAAACCAAAAAGGAAATCAAACAGGAGAAAATGAACTACAAACCGCCAATCATACCAACAACTCAGACACAAAACCAAAAAGGAAATCAAACAGGAGAAAATGAACTACAAACCACCAATCATACCAACAACTCAGACACAAAACCAAAAAGGAAATCAAACAGGAGAAAATGAACTACTACTGTAACATCCAAATAAAACACCAAAATAATCTACAAACATCCTGGTCAGCAATTAAAACATCCTTCAGCCTGGTCAAGCTTCACCTCCAACCCCTGCAACAACTAACAATTTAGATAGTATCGCAATGCAATTTAACAAATACTTCACTGAATCCATACTTTTGCTCACTCAAAACAGCTGTTCTCCAGCTGTACCACGTACATCATACAAAGATAACAATGTCATCACCTTTCATCCTGTCTCAACAGATACCATTAAAAACATTACTTAAAAAACTTAAGCCACTCAGCGATTACTTAGGGTAATAGATTAGTACTAGGCTAGCTGCTGTTATGTGCTATTTTAAGCCTAGCCAGTTACCCCATGTGAGAATCAAACCCTGCACCTTGCATCTGTAAGGTAGACACCTTAATTAGTATGACAACTGCATACCCTTGGTTTCAAGTTTACTTAACTGGTCACCAGTAAGCCATAAAATGGCAATGAGACCTTTCTCTGCTACTCCCTGTTGCCCTAGGGTACCTCAAGGCTCTATAGTAGGACCCTTGTCTTCATTTTCTTTAATAACCATCTGCACACTGCTACTAGCCTTGTCTCCCCTGTCCAATATGCAGATGATTCTACCCGTATATGTGCCGCTACAGCACTTCAGCAACTTCAAGACATAACACAACAGTAGAATCCTGGCTCTCTAAATCGCAACTTATCCTTAACCCAAATAAAACCAGACTAACACTATTCCAACCCATTAGGGCCAGAGACCCCCCCACACCCCTTCTATATCACTTCTAATGGAAATACCACAATTTCTGCTGTATCCCAAACAAAAGTCCTGGGAGTGCTAATTGATAACAACATGAAATTTGACATTCATATCTCACAAACAATCTTACAAACAATAAAAAGGTGCACAAAAAGTTAAGCAAAAGCTTTACAGAAGAAAACAATCCCTAACCAATGACACAAAATGCATAACTGCTAGAACCCACTCGGTCTCTACACTCCTTTATGCCTCCCCCATATTCACCAATTTAAAGAAAACAGATATGAGCAAACTAGAAGCCTGCTATAATAAAATAACATAGTTTGCCACATATTCTACATACAGATTTCACCACTGCCTAGCAGTAAAACAACTCCCCTGGCTTATCAAATATCTTACACTATACCCAACTCATAATGGTCCATTGAATACTACACCAGCCTGAAAAGACCCCTGTCCTCCAAAATATACAACAATCGTATTCCAATAATTGTGTATTGTGTTCCACTAATAAATCACTACTTCAGATATCCAAAGCCAATAATACTGCAGGAGACTTCCTTTACTCATATCACATAACCAAAACCTAGAACACCCTCCCACATACTACCAGGACTACAAGTAACACTCTTCACTTCAAAAAATACTTAGAAACACAGTAATTGATTATGACTAGCTACCCTCTTCTTACCTCTCCTTCTTCTGTTCGCCCATGCTCCAGACCTAGTTCCCCTCCCCTTACCCCTGTTCCTACTGTCCATGCTCCAGACCTAGTTACCCACCCCTTACCCCTGTTTCTACTGCTCATGCTCCAGACCTAGTTACCTCCCCTTACCCTTAGTTACCTTCCCCTTACCCCTGTTCTTACTTCCAGTTCCCTGCATGTGGTATTTTTACTTTTCTCCACATTTGTGTGAAGGTGGAGTCAAGTATGGGTGTGTGTGTGGGATTTTAACATCTCACATGAGGGGTGTAGGGAGACTTGACTCCCTGCAAAAATACTATTTTGAAAAGTTTCCTTTTTTGTTTTTAATTGTATCCTGTTTCAGTTAATTTGTATTAGATTGAATTGTGTTGCAGTGAAATTTACTTTTTAACAATCTTGTTTTACATGAAATTAACATAGATACAGATATACGTATACTGTGCATAGTAATATGATCCATAATTGTTGTATTATTATTAATAGTACAGCCACTAAAAGTGTTGCATGGTAGATATATTATGGTAACAAAGAAACAATGCATGTTGAATTATATACATACTGTAGTAAAAATATGCACACTAGGGCTGGTATTCATAATCCGGGGCTTTGCATTTTCATAGCAGTAATCCACAAAGACTGGCAGTACATGGATATGCAAATACCAGACTTACAGGATAACTATATAAATTTGGAGGCCTTTTTACAAACAAACATCCTTATTGCAAAAACATAATATGCTTAAACCATAAGCAATGGAAAGTGTAGCTGATATGCAGATAATTGATGGCATATATTTGCATATCAGTAGGATTCATACAAATGAATCCACAATTAGCTCATTTGCATACTCAATGTGTAAATGGACCTGAACTTATGCCAGTAAGCAGCAATTTTATAGAACAATACAGAGATGTGAGGAGAAGGGAAAAGGTTTCATTTGTTGTCATGGATGTGCTTATGCCTTCATGGGCAGGCTACTGAAGGGGTCCGTGAATAAATGTTTAATTTTTATGTCAGGGACATGCTTGTGTATACATGAGCAGGCTACTGAAGGGGTCGTTGGAAGAAATGCTTCATTTTGGTGCTTGTACATATTCGGACATATCACTGAAGGGATCAATGGGAAAGTGCTTCACTTTGGTTCTTGTGCATACTTGGTCATATTACTGAAGGGCTCCATGGGTATATGTTTCACTTTGGTTCTTGTGCATACTTGGTCATATTGCTGAAGGGCTCCATGGGTATATGTTTCACTTTGGTTCTTGTGCATACTTGGTCATATTGCTGAAGGGCTCCATGGGTATATGTTTCACTTTGGTTCTTGTGCATACTTGGTCATATTGCTGAAGGGCTCCATGGGTATATGTTTCACTTTGGTTCTTGTGCATACTTGGTCATATTGCTGAAGGGCTCCATGGGTATATGTTTCACTTTGGTTCTTGTGCATACTTGGTCATATTGCTGAAGGGCTCCATGGGTATATGTTTCACTTTGGTTCTTGTGCATACTTGGTCATATTGCTGAAGGGCTCCATGGGTATATGTTTCACTTTGGTTCTTGTGCATACTTGGTCATATTGCTGAAGGGCTCCATGGGTATATGTTTCACTTTGGTTCTTGTGCATACTTGGTCATATTGCTGAAGGGCTCCATGGGTATATGTTTCACTTTGGTTCTTGTGCATACTTGGTCATATTGCTGAAGGGCTCCATGGGTATATGTTTCACTTTGGTTCTTGTGCATACTTGGTCATATTGCTGAAGGGCTCCATGGGTATATGTTTCACTTTGGTTCTTGTGCATACTTGGTCATATTGCTGAAGGGCTCCATGGGTATATGTTTCACTTTGGTTCTTGTGCATACTTGGTCATATTGCTGAAGGGCTCCATGGGTATATGTTTCACTTTGGTTCTTGTGCATACTTGGACATAATGCTGAAGGGCTCCATGGGTATATGTTTCACTTTGGTTCTTGTGCATACTTGGTCATATTGCTGAAGGGCTCCATGGGTATATGTTTCACTTTGGTTCTTGTGCATACTTGGTCATATTGCTGAAGGGCTCCATGGGTATATGTTTCACTTTGGTTCTTGTGCATACTTGGTCATATTGCTGAAGGGCTCCATGGGTATATGTTTCACTTTGGTTCTTGTGCATACTTGGTCATATTGCTGAAGGGCTCCATGGGTATATGTTTCACTTTGGTTCTTGTGCATACTTGGATATAATGCTGAAGGGCTCCATGGGTATATGTTTCACTTTGGTTCTTGTGCATACTTGGTCATATTGCTGAAGGGCTCCATGGGTATATGTTTCACTTTGGTTCTTGTGCATACTTGGTCATATTGCTGAAGGGCTCCATGGGTATATGTTTCACTTTGGTTCTTGTGCATACTTGGTCATATTGCTGAAGGGCTCCATGGGTATATGTTTCACTTTGGTTCTTGTGCATACTTGGTCATATTGCTGAAGGGCTCCATGGGTATATGTTTCACTTTGGTTCTTGTGCATACTTGGTCATATTGCTGAAGGGCTCCATGGGTATATGTTTCACTTTGGTTCTTGTGCATACTTGGTCATATTGCTGAAGGGCTCCATGGGTATATGTTTCACTTTGGTTCTTGTGCATACTTGGACATATTGCTGAAGGGCTCCATGGGTATATGTTTCACTTTGGTTCTTGTGCATACTTGGTCATATTGCTGAAGGGCTCCATGGGTATATGTTTCACTTTGGTTCTTGTTCATACTTGGACATAATGCTGAAGAGATCAGTGGGGGAAGTGTTTCATTTTTGTGCTTGTGCATACCTGGACAAGCGGCTGAAGGGATGGCTGGGGTCAAGTTCATAGACTGCAACTCTGATATGAAAGGTGAGGCATTACATTTAACTAGGGATGTGCATACCATGCGGATACTGGACTATAAATTACAAGACTACCTCATTAGCATATGCCACTTTACAAAATTTATCATTTGCATGTCATGAAACTTAAGGCCTTTCACATTAGCATAAATGGTCTCTTTGAATCTTGCATTTGCTACGTTCATTCATAAACATCAAGGATACCCCCAATGCATTACCACCAATAAGTGTAAATACCAGCCTATATTTGTTGTATTTAACATATAGCATGGCAATAACTCACTGTAATTGTTGTATTCTACAGATATTGTGGTTAATAACAGACACACTACATATATTGTATCCATCATATATTGTGGTTTGTAACACATCCACTATACTCGTGTTTTACAGATTCTGTGATGAGTAACAAAGTCACTATACATGTTGAATTCTCCAAATACTGTAATTTGAGACCTGTTCAAATACATGTTGAATTCTACGTTTTATTTATTTACTTATTTATATTTGTTTACTACAGTAGGGCGGTCATTAAGATTACATAAGAACAAAACATATTTACAGATATAAGGATACACTAAAGAATATGGGTCTATATCGATGCATCAAGCTGGCACTTCATTAAATGGCACTACATCAAAAATGCCATTTATCGAATTCCCCTCATGTGGGGGACTATGCCCCCTATACCCCCCACCAATTATATATACCAACTTTGAGATCGCACTACACTGAGGAAAGAGCAAATTTCTTGATCCTCACTGTACCACAATCTCAGTATGAACAGTTTGATGAGCGGCATGTTCAATGTATTTGCACTTAAATTGTCCTTCGCTGAACTAATTTTTCAATGAACTGACAGGGACTCCAAAAATATGTATTCACAGATGCAAGAACATGCTGCAACATTTAGTTCAAGAAGGTGTTTACAATGTCAAAACATGGATGGAAAAATGGAATTCTGCTTAACAGAGCTTTTTAGGATAATATGTAGCCATAAAAATTGAGCTGGCTTATGCTAAAGGGATAGCATCATATCATTATCTAGAAAAATATGAAAACACAAGAGGCGAGGGAGAATATCTGCAGGAAAGGATACTGTTGGGAGAAGATGGAGAAATTGTGACACAGGCTTGCAGAAGGAAGTGGAATAGAAAGGAGAGGAAGTCTGAGAGATGCAAAGAGAAGAGAGCGGTAGGATAAATGAGAGGCAGTAAGAGAGAACCATTGACGAGGGCAAAGCAGTCCATACAGCCTACCTGGACTTGGCTAAAGCTTTCAACACAATACCCCACTCTGGCATCATAGACAAGCTCAACAGCTTAAATGTAAATCCATATATCACAAGATGGGTGGCAAACTGGCTAAAGGATAGAACCCATAAAGTCAAAATCACTGGAGCCATGTCAGACTCAAAGCCAGTCACAAGGCTCTTTCCTGGGACCCCTCTTGTTCAGCATTTATTTCTCAGATGTGAAAGCAAACATGGGAGGGTTTTGGCTGACAAAGTTTGCAGATGACTGCAAACTAGGTGCCATAGTCAATACACCAGCTGACACATACATCCTACAAAAAGGCCTCACTGAAACGGACAACTGGTGCCGGAGTCATGGCCTTAAACTAAATGCCAAAAAATGTATAGTCATCCCCTTTGGGAAAAACAAAGTACCCACAAATTATCACATAGACAGTAACCCACTGAGTACGGAAAAAGTAATCAGAGACCTGGGACCCAAGTCGATAGTGACCTCTCATTTGACACCCACATTGCCAAAGTGGTTAGAAAGACTTTCTACCTTGCCCACCTTATCATGAAGGGATTCACATCCAGATCAAAGGAGGTCATTGTACCCCTATACTCCTCCTTTATCAGGCCCATGATTGAGTACAATGCCCCATTTGGTATGTACCTCACCCGGCACTTGCAACAGCTAGAGAGACCACAAAAGTACCTCACCAAGAGGATCAAGGGTCTCCAACATATGTCATATGCTGCCAGACTAAAGAAACTCCAGCTCTATTCAGTAGCATACCGCCTGCTCAGAGGTGATCTGTGCTTGACATACAAGGCCATGTCCAATCAGGAATTGATGGACATGCTCCACCTCAAAAAATTCAAATCCATCAGAACCACGAGAGCTAAAGATTTAAACCTCAGCACAAATATGGATAGGACATGCTGGAGGGACAGATTCATAACTCAGAGGCTTCCCATACTCTGGAACAGAATCCCAGTTCATGTTAGGCAGAGCCTCTCACTGACTCTCTTCAAGAGAAATCTTGATGAGTGGATGGGAGATCGTAGGTTTTCCCCAGGGGTCATCTCTGTGTCACTACTAGACAGAGGCACAGTAAACTAATTCTATTATGTAAGGGGGTCTTCACTGTGTCACTACTAGACAGAGGCACAGTATTCTAAATCTATTCTGTACACTTTTGTACCATTACATGGGGTGGCGAAAGCCACATCACTATGGCTAGGCTTATAAATGCCCCAGGGCAGATAGCCTAGTACCAAACTATGAAACTATGAAACTATGAGATAAGGAGTGATGAAATAGAGATAACAAGTTGTGAAAGAGCTGCAGGGTTCAGGTACCATAACTGGAGTCAGTGCAGCTGTATTTTGGGTGAAGAAGTATTCTTTGAGCCTGAAGTCAAAGTAAAGTACTTTTGGATGTTTCTGACTTTGAGAGGAATAGACTCTCATAGTTTAGGTGCTAGGATGAAGAATGCATAGTGTAACGAAGCTGAGATTTTGCAATAAGTAGGGTAGGATGAGGTTAAACAATACCCCTAAGGCTATATGTGGGGGGTTGGTGAAAAGTTTATGAGTGGGAGGTGAAGAAAGCATTTTTTAGTAATATATCCACTACATGTTTTATGTCACAGAATCAATTATATCATAAATAACAGTCAAACTACATATTAAATTGACACATATAAAATGATAAAATGATAAAAATATAAATGTACCCATTGATTCAGCATGCTCTGCATGGCATGCAGAAATAGTGCAAGAGCTCCTGCATGCAATATGGACGACGAGCGATCCAGAAATAAGCTCTCAGGATGTGCATAAGTGCTCTTATACTATTCCTGCATGGACACAGCTCCTGTATCCTAATTACCCCATTTGCAGGTGAAAAACATGCAAATGAAGTGAATTAGGGATTCAGAAAGCAGGCAGGCATCTATGCAGGAAGAGTGTAACCTGCAGAAATGTATTTGGCTACTATTTAATTTTATTTTTTATTTATTTTACATTTGTTGACCGGGCTAGTCTAACTGGATACATATCGTTTTTTCAGTAGATGCCTGAGGAGAAAAGCTCCAAAATTAAACTAATGTAACAGGAATAAAAATCAGTAAAGCAACATGAACTAAAACATGTTCAATAAACTAATGCTGTAGGCTAACATAGTAGAAACTAGCATCAAAGCAGTAAAGCAACATAAATTAAAACACGTTAAATACACTAATACACTAATGCTGTAGGCTAACAGAGTAGAAACTAGCATCAAAGCAGTAAAGGCACATAAACTAAAACATGTTAAATACACTAATACACTAATGCTGTAGGCTAACATAGTAGAAACTAGCATCAAAGCAATAAAGCAACATAAACTAAACATGTTAAATACACTAATACACTAATGCTGTAGGCTAATGTAGTAGAAACTAGCATCAAAGCAGTAAAGCCACATGAACTAAAACATGTTAAATACACTAATACACTAATGCTGTAGGCTAATGTAGTAGAAACTAGCATCAAAACAGTAAACCCGCATAAAACTAAAACATGTTAAATACACTAATACACTAAGGCTGTAGGCTAACGTAGTAGAAACTAGCATCAAAGCAGTAAAGCCACATAAAACTAAAACATGTTAAATACACTAATGCTGTAGGCTAACATAGTAGAAACTAGCATCAAAGCAGTAAAGCAACATAAACTAAAATAAGTTAAATACACTAATACACTAATGCTGTAGGCTAGCATAGTAGAAACTAGCATCAAAGCCGTAAAGCCACATAAACTAAAACAAGTTAAATACACTAATACACTAATGCTGTAGGCTAACATACTAGAAACTAGCATCAAAGCAGTAAATCCACAAAAAGCTAAAACATGTTAAATACACTAATACACTAATGGTGTATGCTAATGTAGTAGAAACTAGCATCAAAGCAGTAAAGCCACATAAAACTAAAACATGTTAAATACACTAATACACTAATTATGTATGCTAACATAGTAGAAACTAGCATCAAAGCAGTAAAGCAACATAAACTAAAACAAGTTAAATACACTAATACACTAATGCTGTAGGCTAGCATAGTAGAAACTAGCATCAAAGCCGTAAAGCCACATAAACTAAAACATGTTAAATACACTAATACACTAATGCTGTAGGCTAACATAGAAACTAGCATAAAAGCAGTAAAGCAACATAAACTAAAACATGTTAAATACACTAATACACTAATGCTGTAGGCTAATGTAGTATAAACTAGCATCAAAGCAGTAAAGCAGCATAAACTGAAACATGTTAAATACACTAATACACTAATGCTGCAGGCTAACATAGTAGAAACTAGCATCAAAGCAGTAAAGCAAACATAAACTAAAACATGTTAAATACACTAATACATGAATGCTGTAGGCTAAAATATTAGAAACTAGCACCAAAGCAGTAAAGCCACATAAACAAAACATGTTAAATACACTAATACACTAATGCTGTAGGCTAACTTAGTAGAAACTAGCATCAAAACAGTAAAGCCACATAAACTAAAACATGTTAAATACACTAACACATTAATGCTGTAGGCTAACGTAGTAGAAACTAGCATCAAAGCAGTAAAGCAACATAAACTAAAACATGTTAAATACACTAATACACTAATGCTGTAGGCTAACATAGTAGAAACTAGCATCAAAGCAGTAAATTAACATAAACTAAAACATGTTAAATACACTAATACACTAATGCTGTAGGCTAACATAGTAGAAACTAGCATCAAAGCAGTAAAGCCACATAAAACTAAAACATGTTAAATACACTAATACACTAATGCTGTAGGCTAACGTAGTAGAAACTAGCATCAAAGAAGTAAAGCAACATAAATTAAAACAAGTTAAATACAGTAATGCTGTAGGCTACCATAGTAGAAACTAGCATCAAAGCAGTAAAGCCACATAAAGCTAAAACATGTTAAATACACTAATACACTAATGCTGTAGGCTAACATAGTAGAAACTAGCATCAAAGCAGTAAAGCAAACATAAACTAAAACATGTTAAATACACTTATCCACTAATGCTGTAGGCTAACATAGTAGAAACTAGCATTAAAGCAGTAAAGCCACATAAAGCTAAAACATGTTAAATACACTAATACACTAATGCTGTAGGCTAACCTAGTAGAAACTAGCATCAAAGCAGTAAAGCAAACATAAACTAAAACATGTTAAATACACTAATACACTAATGCTGTAGGCTAACGTAGTAGAAACTAGCATCAAAGCAGTAAAGCAAACATAAACTAAAACATGTTAAATACACTAATACACTAATGCTGTAGGCTAACGTAGTAGAAACTAGCATCAAAGAAGTAAAGCAACATAAATTAAAACAAGTTAAATACAGTAATGCTGTAGGCTACCATAGTAGAAACTAGCATCAAAGCAGTAAAGCCACATAAAGCTAAAACATGTTAAATACACTAATACACTAATGCTGTAGGCTAACATAGTAGAAACTAGCATCAAAGCAGTAAAGCAAACATAAACTAAAACATGTTAAATACACTTATCCACTAATGCTGTAGGCTAACATAGTAGAAACTAGCATTAAAGCAGTAAAGCCACATAAAGCTAAAACATGTTAAATACACTAATACACTAATGCTGTAGGCTAACCTAGTAGAAACTAGCATCAAAGCAGTAAAGCAAACATAAACTAAAACATGTTAAATACACTAATACACTAATGCTGTAGGCTAACGTAGTAGAAACTAGCATCAAAGCAGTAAAGCCACATAAACTAAAACATGTTAAATACACAAATACACTAATGCTGTAGGCTAATGTGGTAGAAACTAGCATTAAAGCAGTAAAGCCACATAAAGCTAAAACATGTTAAATACACTAATACACTAATGCTGTAGGCTAACGTAGTAGAAACTAGCATCAAAGCAGTAAAGCAAACATAAACTAAAACATGTTAAATACACTAATACACTAATGCTGTAGGCTAACGTAGTAGAAACTAGCATCAAAGCAGTAAAGCCACATAAACTAAAACATGTTAAATACACTAATACACTGATGCTATAGGCTAACGTAGTAGAAACTAACATCAAAGCAGTAAAGCAACATAAACTAAAATATGTTAAATACACAAATACACTAATGCTGTAGGCTAATGTGGTAGAAACTAGCATCAAAGCAGTAAAGCAAACATAAAGTAAAATATCAAAACCAAGAAAAAACAAATAAACTAATAAAGAAAAATTACGAGTGCAGTGGCAGCGCAGAGAATTTATTAAACAGATAAATAAAATAATATTTTAAAGCGCTTTTTCATTTTCGTCAGCATAAATAGCTAACTTCCTCAGAAATGTTAAAAAATGGACTACAACAAGGCATTTAAAAGCATTTGAAATTGAGTACCAATTATTATGTAAAATGCTGAACCTCCTTCTCATTCTATTTAAAGAGACATACTCAGTACATTGGAATATCATTATAAATACGTAAAACAAAATAACAAATACAAAGCAACTCATGTTAATGGGAAAAGCAACATTATTAAGTAGTAAATATGTAACTTATAATACCCAGAATGATTATTTATGCATATATATTTATAATTAGTAACCATTAACTGAACATATATAGCCTAATAGTAAAAAACATAAGTGAACCCACTGACTCATTATTGTAGTCATGAAAAAAATAATAATGTGATAAAATAATAAACATAATTAATGACCCTAAAACATTAAAATCATCTCTTAAGACTGTTCAATTTTAACAAACTTGAAATTGAACATGAATCATTAATTCCTGGATAACTATATGCATTTAACCTAACCTGCCAAATTAATTCAGCTTCTTCCAGTTTAAGGGGTCTAGGTCCCCCCTACTATCACAACAAACCTGATCAATTGCTAAGAATTTGAATGTGTGATTGGTAAATACAGAAGTGTGTTTAGCTAGAGTTGTCAAGTTTAGTCGTTTTCATAGCATATAAATGCTAGTATATTCTGTCCTTAAGTCTTCTTTCCGTCTTCCCGATGTAGAAAACGGGACATAATGTGCATCTAGCTAAATAAATGACAAAGGTAGAATTACAAGTAAGTTTGTGTTTTAATTTATAAGAAGTGCCGTTTAACTCAAAGTAAGTTGTTTCTTCCACGTATCTACAATAATTACAATTTTGACACTTTAACATACCTGCATTACGGGTTACCAAGGGTTTACTACCCTCCAAGAGAGATTTTAAATTCTTTCCTTTCCTAAAAGCTACTTTAGGTCTATCTCCTAATTTTTCAAGAATAAAGGGTTGCATTTTAAACAATTCCCAATTTTTATTTATTATGTCAATACAAATATTACTACCTGTACTAAATGTAGTAATAAAATAATTAGTGTTTATTTTATCTTCACAGATGACTACATTTTCTTCTAATTCATGCATACTACTGACATTGCAATCAATCACATGTTCTGGGTCGCCTTGGGACTTAGCACAATTAACTGGGAGTAAAGGTTGGTAAATGTTTTGACTTCTTTTATCTATAACTTCCTGTATTAGGTTGTCCAAAAAACCTTCAGGGTAACCTCGAGATAAAAACATATTTTTAAGCACTACACATTCCTCATGGAAGTCGTTGTCCAAGCTGACCATCCTAGCAGTTCTTACTAGTTGTCCATTGACAACAGACTTCTTCTGGGAGAAGGGGTGACAACTAGTAAAATGTAAAAAAGTGTTTGAATAAGTTTTCTTGCAAAAAACCTTTGCAGTGTAGCAATTGTACTCGTAATTCTTACTTAAAAGTACATCAAGGTATGCAATATTGTCTTTCCCAAATGGGTATGTAAACTCTAGAAAGTTAGTAGTGCTATTGAGGTATTGTAACACCAATTTACTTGTGTCATCATTCCCATTTATCAAAATAAAGATGTCGTCAAGAAATCTAATGTAATGAATAAACTTATCTAGGAAGTGGATGTGGCTAGAAAAAATAAATTCAGACTCCCAGTAAGCCATAACTAAATTGGCTATGCTTCCACCACAAGGCGACCTCATTGCCACTCCAGCTTTCTGTAAGAAAAAATCATTATAACACATAAAGAAGTTGTAAGACAAAACAAGGTCACTAAGTACAGATACGAGATAGATTTCCCTGTCGGGATCATTATGTTTTTTTAAAGCAAGGGTTACCCATTCAAGTGCAATGTTATGTGGTACACTACTATACAAATCTCTAACATCTATAGTCAAAAAGTTGAAGTGAGCGTTGTAATTAACAGTTCTTATATTCTCAAGGAATGTCCATGAATCTTTACATATCTGGGCTTCCT
Source organism: Protopterus annectens (assembly GCF_019279795.1). NCBI lineage: Eukaryota > Metazoa > Chordata > Ceratodontiformes > Protopteridae > Protopterus > Protopterus annectens. The sequence goes on along the minus strand of NC_056739.1, from coordinate 51,596,925 downwards.
TTACTACATATTTTTTGAGTATACTATCCACTACTTTAGCACAGGAGTAAGTAGGTGACCCCCTGCTGTCAACCAACAATCTAAGTGGGGGGTTATCAATACACTTATGTATTTTAGGAATCCCAAAAATGCATGGATATCTTGGAAATGACGTAGTTAGGTAACCATACATTTTTTGGTCAATTCTACTACCAATATATAACTCCTCAATACAGTCCATAATAAACTTGTAGGCTGTATTAACTTCTGATCTTGAACTAGGTTCATATGTATCAGAATGCAGTACTTCATCCATACGAGCCTGGTAATCTGCTGTACTGAAAATAACCAACCCCCCCACCCTTGTCAGGTTTACAAAACCTGAGATTTTGGGATTTGAAAAACTGTTGGTAGTCAACTTCTGTCATTTTTAAGTTAGAGTTGGTAATATTCGATATATTATTTGCCCTAACGTGCCTAATATCTAACTCACAAAATTTTTCAAATTCTTCCAAAGCTGGGTGGAGTGGGGGGTTGTAAGTACTAGATATGTGCAGCTGTCCCAATTCAGTATTAGCTGAATTATTACCCATTAGTAAAGTAAAATTCAATTTCCTAATGAAGAGCTTAATGTCTAGAATAGAATCAACAGTGTTTAAAGACTTTGAAGAGACAAATGTTAAACCCTTAGACAAACATTCGACCATCTCAGTGTCAAATTTAACAGTACTAAAGTTATATAATTTAAAGTCACCAGATTTATTACTAACAACGTCCACAGATGGTATTTTTAGTATAAAGTCAGTATCAACCACCTCATAGTCATCTGGCAAAGATATGTCAATAGTATCAACCTCCGACAGGACCAGGTTGTCTCCATTGTCTTTGTCATAGGAAGGAACATCAAGAAAGGCACTTAGTAATAAGTCTTGTTGTTTTGTTTGTTGTTCCTCCACTTCGTATTTGTTTGTGGTTGTTGAAAGTTCCTTATTTTTGGTCTTGCCCCCATATAGGGGCGCTGCTGAAAATTTGTATGTTGATTAGAAGAATTCGAATTATGTTGACCACTCCTTAACCTCGCACTCCAAGGGGTACCATTAGAAACACCCACATTCATATTCTTATCAAAAAAGTGGTTAGAATCATTATTATCTGGGCTATGTTGTACCAAACCAGTTCTAGTAGAACCACATTCTTGAAATGGACCACTATGTTGCCTACCACTGGTTATGGTACTAGAGTTGAAAGAAAGAATACCTTTTTTCCAAGACTGACCCAATGGCGGGTTAGGGTAAGCTAGACCTTGCTTGTAAGCATCACAGTCTCTATGAAGTTTCTTTATTTTTTGAGACTGTAGTTTAAACATATGATCATCAATGCTAAGAAAAGTGCACTCATATTCAAATTTATATCTGTTGAACTCTAAATCATTAATAATCACTTTGTCCAAATCAGACATATATAGAAAGAGTTCATCTATCCACAGATTGTAATGTTTAACTATTAGTTCAATTAATTCCAATCCCTGGTGGCCGAACAGCCTGACCAAGTCCATGTGAAACACTGATCCGGCCTCTAGGCCGGTTGGGTATGGTGCACGCCTTAAACCTTTTGGTACTATCTTCAAAGAGAGATATTCAGTGAAGTAAGCAACTTCAAGTTGTAACTTCTTTAGTTTAAGTAAGCATGCATCAAAGGTCTTTAATTTAAGGCTAATACTATTCGACCCGCTATTTACAGCATTATTGTCATTAAGCACAGTGCTGGTGACATTCGCACCACTACCAGGTACTTTGGAAAAATTGAAACAGTTTTTAAGCCAAGTAGGTAAACATACATTAAGAGTGTTACCTTAGGTCCCAGTGTTAGAACGTGGTGTTAAAGACTGTGCTGACTTATCGGTATTCGCCCCATCATGTGAAGGACGAACCACCTTTGCAGAAACAAATTTGTCCTTACTAACAGGTTGGCGGTCTCCTCCGACATCAAGCAAATATTGCTCCGGGGCTAGTCCTTCATTAGTCACAGTATTAGAGGCAATGTTGTTAATTGAGCCCCGCGTTGGATAATCGTTCAGGCGTGTGCTCTTGCCAACCCGCTCCAATCCCATGGCAACCACCGTGGCAGTTAACTCCGGTTCGGTAGAATCCACATTGACATGGTTAGAAACAGGAGGCTGTAACCCATGAATAGATGTATCGCCATCACATCGAGACCCATGGACAAATGTTTCATTGTGTTCAACATGCGTAGCATTGATATGCTGTACCTTTGGTTGGTTAACCACTACCATATATATTTCACGAAGGTCACGGTGTTCAGCATCAATTTTATCCAGCCTAGTGAAAAAGTTCTCCAACTTGCAGTTAATTACATCCAAAAAAACTGCCCACGACCGGATTATCTACCAAGGCCATGTCGACAAATCCCAGTAGCATGCCCACCATGTCCTACTGCATGAACTGTAGACAAACCCCTAAATACCACTGGGATGAAGGGACAGCTTTAGGGATACTTCTCAGATATCACTTGCATAATGTTAGGAAGAGGATAAAATAATAGAGTGGGGGGTGTAGAAGCATGGATGCCATGGAGTGTGTGAAGTCTGAAGTTCTGATGTGTGCCCATACTACCACTGCCTGCAAACCCAGTAATGGTGGCTACAAATCTGCTTGTAAACCACAATGTGAAGGGGAACTAACCAGATGTATGAGCCCTGCCTCTGGGTAACCTGGGTGAATCTGTACAGCTGAGAGGTATGGCCACAGCAGGATATGACCATTCTGTTATGTCAACAGATATACAAGCAGGGGATCCTCAGCCACCACAGTACCAAGGTGCTGGACCATTTACACAGACCCATCAGCAAGTGTTTGCAGCTACCCCTCCAGAACGGCAAAATGGCCAAGGTTCTTGCTGCCCTCATAATTCCTTTTTTAGGCAAGGCTCAAAAGTCAAACCAACCTCCATAAACAGCACAATTAACAAAAAACTGGGGGTTATGCTACTCAATGCCGGGAGTTTAAATCTCAAAATACACGCACTCAAAGCACTCCTCAGTATGGAGAACGTTGACATCTGTGCAGTAACTGAAACCTGGTTCAAGGCTCCAGAGAGCACTCCAGCACTACCAGGCTACAACTCATATCACACATTTCAGCCACAGAACACAGACTGAAACACAAAAGGAGGGGGTGTATCCATATTCATCAAAGATACCTACACCTCCAGGTTAGTGGCACAGCATGATACCTCTGAGATCATCCATGTGCAACTAACATCAGGAAAATCTGTAATGCAAATTGTGGCCTGCTACAGATCACCCTCCATGACCCAGGACCACCACTCCACCTTTCTGGAGACACTGGAAAACATGAAGGTCCTACCAAACACCCTGATATTGGGTGATTTCAATTACCCTACCTTTCACTGGGAAAATTACTCGAGTACAAGTTCCCAGGTCCAGCGCTTCCTGGAATTCATCTACTCAAACTCTCTGGATCAGTTGGTAAACTCCCCTACCAGAGGTGAAAACATATTGAACCTGGTCATCACCAACATGGGCGACAGGTGTTCCACACTGGAGGTCAACCCATCACTGGTTAGATCAGACCATAAACTAATCACTCTGGATGTCCACACCCCACCACCCCTAACTAAGGAAACCACAGTAAAAAACTTTTCTAAAGCAAACTTCATCTTACTTAAGACAGAGGTGGTAAGTTTCACAGCCTCCACACTAAAGGATAACTCTGCCCAAGATGCAGAAACTTTTACAAATGCACTCTATGAGCACCTACAAGGATGCATGGATCATGCCATCCCTAGCAAAACCAAGACTCACTCTTCTAAGAGAAGGAAACCAGTTTGGTGGACCCCTGCAATAAACAGGCTATACAATACAAGGAGGAAATTAGTCCATAAAAAAGCAAATCCCAAGAAGGAAAGACATCCCTGATCATTATCAGTACGAAACAGAGGTCCCTCATGAAATCATGCAAGTCTAACTTTGAAAGAAAAATAGCCAAGGATTCAAAAGATAACCACAAAGCCTTCTTTAGCTATGTTAAGAATCTAAGTGGCAACTCGCAGATATGCACTGAACTAGTGCAAAATAGCACAAAATATACTGAACCTACTGATATTGCCAACATCCTGACAGATAGATTCAGTGCAAACTTTACCCCCCTCTCACCTCCAAAAGGGCCCACAACAATACCGGAAAAGTGTAGTGTCCCAAAAATCACAGATGCACAGGTGAAAACAGCCCTTTCAAAAGCCAAAAACACAGTGTCAATGGGACCAGATGGTGTCCCAGGCTGCATCTTGCATGAACTACAGAACGAACTAACCCCCCACCTAAACATGCTGTTCAACCTCAGCCTCTCCACAGGCTATGTGCCCATAGAATGGTGCACAGCTATGGTTATTCCTCTCCACAAAGGAGGGGCCACAACAGACCCTGGTAATTATCAACCCATAAGCCTGACTAGCCTAGTGTGCATGGCTATGGAGTGCATCATCATGGAACTCATTAACAAAGACATTGGGAACCTCCAAACACTTGACCCGTCCCAGTTTGGCTTTGTTAAGGGCAGATCATGCCTACTAAACCTGATTGACTTCTTCGAGACAGTCACCAAAGCCATGGATGAAGGAATGGTGGTTCACACAGCCTACCTTGACCTCGCCAAGGCTTTTGATACCATTCCCCACTCTGGTATTACAGAAAAACTCACCAGCCTGAAAATAAATCCCTATGTCACGAGATGGGTTGCCAACTGGCTTACAGACAGAACTCACACAGTAAGAATAGTGGGCTCCAGGTCTGACTCCAAACCAGTCACAAGTGGTGTCCTGCAAGGCTTGGTCCTGGGACCCCTACTGTTCGGCATATACTTCTCACATGTACAGGCAAACACAAGAGGGCTATGGCTAACCAAGTTCATCAATGACTGCAAACTGGGAGTCATAATTGACTCTCTGGCTGATACGGAAATCCTCCAAAAGGGCCTTACTGAGATGGACACCTGGTGTCAGTCATGGCCTCAAGCTAAATGCCAAAAAATGCATAGTCATCCTGTTTGGGAAAAACAAAACGCCCACAAATTACCTCATAGGTGGCAGCCCCCTTAATACAGAAGAGGTAATTAGAGATCTGGGGACCCAGGTAGATAGTAATCTCTCCTTTGACAATCATATTGCCAAAGTAGTTAGGACATCCTTCTATGTAGCCCATCTAATTACTAAAGGGTTCACATCTAGAAATAAAGAGGTTATGGTGCCTCTCTACTTGTCACTCATTAGACCCATCATACAGTACAATGCCCCATTTGTGATGTACCTCACAAGACACTTCCAACAGCTGGAAAGACCACAAAAGTACCTCACCAAGAGGATTACTGGTCTCAAACATATGTCTTATGCAGCCCGACTGAAAAAACTCTGGCTGTACTCAGTGGCATATCGCTTACTCAGAGGTGATCTCTGCCTGACTTACAAAGCCATGTCCAACTCAGAGTTGATGGACATGCAACCCCTAAAGAAATCCAAGTCACTGCAAGCCACACACTCTAGTGAGCTAAACCTCACCGCAACAATAAATAGAACATGCTGGAGGGATAGATTCTTGTCACAGAGACTCTCCATCTTTGGAACAAAATTCCAAATTACATCAGGCAGAGCCCTTCACAAACACTCTTCAAGAGAAACCTTTACGAGTGGATTTGTAACAGAAAATACACCCCTAGGATCACTTCATTGGCTCTGCTTGACAGAGGATCAGTTAATTAATCAATGGGGTGGTGAAAGCTGACACACTCTGGCTAGGCCTATAAATGCCCTTGAGCAGATAGCCTAGTACCTACCTATGAACCTATGAATCTATGAGTGTGCAAGAATATGTAGGCTGCAGACCACAATACTGGACACAGCTTCATTCATCTTGTGTTTCCCAGGAAATAATTGTGAGCAAATAAGTATATATGTCAGTAGTTGATGACATAATACATCACAGTGTAAAACAGTACATATGCCTGAATATCTCTGCTAACACCAACCATATAACACAAGCAGCACAGACACAATAGTTACAGTATCCCACTATCTTTTGCCCCTTGTGACTCCATATTGTCAAGTTATCTACAGATATCCTGCAGAAACAGGTTGCTAGATGTAGGTGTAGAACACAAAGTCCTGCACTGGAGTACAACCTACCTGGAATGGATTCACACACTGAATATAGAAGGTTATACTGGGCATGCTCCTACACTTAGAGAAATGAAGCCCATGTCTGACAACAACAGTGGACTATACATATATGTCAGTCACAGATGTCTGTACACACACACACCACATTGCACACCATTCATGCTTTGCACACACATTGGATAGGAATACTCACACATATCCAAGGCCAACACACTATAATAGGTCAAACATACACAAACAGAGCTGTGGGGAAGAGAGACACAGACAGTGATAAAGAGATTGCCATCATGAGGCCTGTCCCACCCACCACACATCCAATTGACCAATATCACATGATGAGCCAATGTCAATCACTATAGACATTTGCTTTTGGTAGCCCTCAGCCCTATAGTGTCTGTGGTGCTTCTGATAACTGTGTAACTTGATAGTACAAATTAGTATTCATCTAACACTTGTATACCCAGTCCTGTCAAATGTAAAGTTGTGTGTCACTGAATGTGTGTGTGTTTCCAGAGTGATGGTTTATGGCCCATTCACACACACTGCACGTCCCATTGTCCATGTTAGCACTCATGCTGATGTCAGTCACCTTGAAATACCCCTTTGGAAAAGAGCCAACCCTATAAGCTCCATGGTGCATGTGATAATTGCCTAGTATTATAGTGTAGCATACTAGTTGGGTAGGAGTTCTAATTCCAGATATGGCAATTGTGAAACTGTGTGTGTGTGTGTGTGTGTGTGTGTGTGTGTGTGTGTGTGTGTGTGTGTGTGTGTGTGTGTGTGTGTGTGTGTGTGTGTGAGAGAGTGTAGAAATTAATGATTTTGAGGCCATTCACAGTATCTACACCTCCCATTGCCCTACTTTAGCAAGCCTGCTGTCAGTCAACTTGAAATACCCCTTTGGATAAGGGTCAGTCCTGTAACCTCTGTGGTACATGCTATAACTGCATAATGCTATAGTGTAACATACTAGTTAGGTATGAGTTCTAATCCCAGACATGGCAACTGTGAAACTCTGTGTGTAGAGATTAATGATTTTGAGACCATTCACAGTCACTACACCTCCCATTGCACTACTTTAGCAAGCAATAGTGTAGTGTAACAAACTAGTTAGGAGGCGTTCTAATCCTGATCCTGACAACTGTGATAATCTGTCTGTTTCCCTGAGTGAGTGTGTGTCTTCATTGACACCTGCTTTTGTGAACATTCACACTTAATACACTTTTCTTACCCCTCCTTTAGCACTGTTGCTGATGTCACTCACCTTCAAAGACACATTTGGGCAGCTCTCCAACATGCAAGCTCCGTGGTGTATGCAATAACTGTGTAACACTGTAAAAGCAATACATAGTCAAGTAGGGGGTCGAAACTTACTACTGGTAAGTATGTGTGTGTGTTATCAGTATCCTGTGTGGGTGTTGGGGTGATTGTGTAATGACAAGATCCATTGCAGTGTGGGCTTTGCTACATCATTATATTCAGGACCTATATGTCCCATTGTCCACATTACACGGCCAACAGTTTTCAAACACTGTAGAGGTTATTGTAGATAGACAATCCTCAGCCATAAATGTGTACAGCCATGTACAATTACTATGTGACAGTATGGATTAGTAAACAATATAGCCAACCATTATAATACCCAGATACCAGTCTCCACTCATGAATCATACGCAAACATGATTGGCTCTTACTCTCTTAAACCCTTCCTTTCTTACTTTCTTTGTCTCTCTCTCTCTCTCTCTCTCTCTCCTCTCTGGTGGATGTGGAAAAGTACATCTGTTTTGCATAGGCAGCAGTTTGAGTTTTGTAAGTAATGCTTATGATCAGCTGATGGTCTGTGCACAAATTGCAGTCCCCCACTTGCTAATTGCATGTGGAACAGCTGTGGTATCATTCCTATATACTAGACACTCCTATGCACTCCTATAACTAAGCACTTCATGCGAGTGTTGGCCCATTTCCTTCAATGTGAATAGGACTTCATGTCGGTGTTTAACAAACAGCATCACAGAGGGTAGTTGGAAATACCTCTTACAACGTACACTGTGGAAACAGGCCAACAAACAGGAGGGGGATGTTCCAGACATGGGGACAGAATGTAAGTATTTTGCTCTACATTTGAAGTAATGTTGATTTAACTTGGTTTGCATGGATATGGCTGTTCTACATGATTTAAAGTCTGGCATGACAGTGTTATGTGGTTGAGGAAAATCTCACCTGTAGGGCTATCTGCAGACTGGCCAGAGTTTGGAGTCTTACATATGGTGTGTTACTCACACATTTCCTATCTTTAGAAATGCAGTAGCGTACTCTGATGATTGCAGTCAGTACATGGTGACATCCATGTGAGTTACTGACTTCATATCCCTCAGAAGAGATATGTCACAACAAACCCTGTTACACCAGGAGATTTTTCAGTTTATCACAGCAATATGTCAATATTGGCCCTGTGTTTGTGCCTCTGTCCCCAAAGTCTGTCATCCTTTGTCCATATGTCATGCAGTAAGATGTGCATATGTACAATACATCATTATTTACTGACATCATACGTGATAACAAGGCAGTGAAATATCAGACTCCTAGACATGTTATGTATAGTAGGCCTTATATGTGAGGGCTAAACCTGGACATTCTGTTGTAGCCTGTACAGTAGTTAGGTCTGTGTACTTATGGTGATTGTTGACAGATTGTGTATTGTGAATATGTTACTTGGCCTGTGTACAGACTGTGGTAGATGTCATTGTTCTTGGTCCTGTTCTATCTGACTTTGCATGCTGCTCCAGTTTATGGTACCCTATTAGTGTACATGTTTGTAGGGCCAGACTGGCACATGTTCCATGCCACAGTCAGGTATCAGACTATACTGTGTATTGGCCCAGTATATGTAGGGTTAGTGCGTGAGTGGCACATATGATGATGTTTTCTTCACACAGTCCATATACTGTACTATTATTTAGGCTTACCATAATGTGACTGTGACTGTGTTCAGATTGATTGTGTGTATGCACTTTCACACTGGTGTCTGTTACTCCATGCTGTTACATGCCTGTAGTGCCTGCTATATTTACAAGTACATGTGTATTCCCCCATAGGAAACTTGGGTCAGTGTTGTGGCAGTCTGCCTGCAGTTTGCACATTGCTTTGTGATATGCCTAGCAGCTGAGTGTATTTACCTAGTGTTCCACACCAGAGGTCAATTCCTCATTGGTCAGATCTGACCACAAGGTAATCAGTCTAGACATCCACATCCTGCTCCCCCCCCCAATTAGGGAAACCACCATAAAAAATTTCTCCAAAGCCAACTTCACGCTTCTTAAGATAGAAGTGGCAAACTTCACGACACCCATGCAGACGGACAATAGAGGTACAACTGCTGAATCCTACACAAATGCACTTTATAAGAACTTACACAAGTGCATGGATTGTGCTATCCCTAACAGAACTAAGATGCTATCCTCTAAAAAAAGGAAGCCAATCTGGTGGTCCTCTGCCATAAACAAACTCTACAACAGAAGAAAGAAACTGTTGCCAAAAAGAGTAAAATCCCATGACTGGAAGAACTCCCTGGTCAGCCTCAGTAAGAACCTGAGATCCCTAATAAAGTCCTCCAAAGCTAGTTAATCGCTACTGATTCTAAAGGCAACCACAAAGCATTCTATAGCTATGTGAAGAATCTCAATGGCAACACTCAAATCTGCTCTGAGTTACAGCACAATGGCACTAAATATACTGAACCAACTGATATTGCCAACATCCTGGCAGATAGGTTCAGTACTAACTTTACCCCCCTCACCCCCTAAAGGGCCCATCTCTATACCAGAAGAATGCAAAGTTCCTGTAATCATGGCTGCACAGGTAAAAACCACACTTCCCAAAGCCAAGAATACAGCATCCATGGGACCTGACAACATCCCAGGCTGCGTTCTACATGAACTACAGAATGAACTGGCACCCCACCTAAGCACCATGTTCAATAATAGCCTCACCTCAGGCTTTGTACACAGCGATGGTTATCCCACTCCACAAAGGGGAGCCACCACGGACCCTGGGAACTACTGCCCCATTAGCCTAATGAGCCTGATCTGCAAGACCATGGAACTTATAAACAAAGACATCGGTAATCTCCAAACTTTGGACCCTACCCAGTTCAGGTTTGTAAAATGCAGATAATGTCTCCTACACCTGACAGACTTCTTTGAAGCAGTCACCAAAGCCGTAGATGAGGGTAAGGTGGTTCACACAGCCTATCTAGATCTCGCCAAGGCTTTTGACACCGTCACCCACTCTGTAATTATAGATAAACTCACTAAACTAGGTATAAATCCCTATGTCAAAAGATGGGTTGCCAGCTGGCTCACTGACAGAACCCACACTGTGAAAGTAGCAGACTACAAATCTGACTTTAGACCAGTGACAAGTGGAGTACCACAGGGTTCAGTCCTGGGTCCTCTCCTTTTTGGTATCTACTTTTCTGAAGTACAGGCTAACACAGAAGGTCTTTGGCTAACAAAGTTTGCAGATGACTGCAAACTAGGAGCCATAATTGAAACTCCTAACAATGTGGACATCCTAAAAAGGGGTCTCACTGAGAGAGATGCCTGGTGTCAAAGCCATGGCCTCAAGCACAATGCCAAAATGTG
>NC_056739.1:51553593-51581093 GCF_019279795.1 Protopterus annectens | reverse complement strand
TAACAGTGCTTTCCCAAGTAAGAGTAGATTGCAGATTGTAGTACTGGAACCATACACCCCTGCATGTAAAACTGCACTCTGAGTACTGACTATTGTGTTCCTGGTGTGTGAGCTTTGTGTTGTTAAGTATTTGCCACTGGATAATGATCTGATATGTGGATATTAACTGTAGACTACTATGTGTATAAGACATGTCATTGAGGGCTGTTGTCATGTAGTAATGGCATACCTACCAGTGTCAGACATCTATCTGTCAAAACATTCATCCTAAAGCATAACCTGTTGGTTAGCTGATTTCTGTCTGTCCTCTGTACAGATGTGCAGATGTCCGGTATCCATCTTGGCTGCTTATAGGCAATTTATGCTTGACTGACATTGACATGTCTCCCCAGCTGTGTTATAAATGCCACAGCTAGGAAACCCTACCCTGTATACAACACATGCCATGGATACCTCAACTAGACTACCACAGTCAACAGAACATGCTTGGGTAGAGGTCTCCAACCCAGACACTGGCCATGTTATGTAATACATGTTGCATACATCTCAACTGGAGCACCTCACTGGCCCTCTGCAAGAGGCAACTAAATGATTGGTTGTTGCATTTAACTGTCACCATGGGGATCACTCAAGTGGCATCAATTGATAGATGGCCTGCTGTCAAATGTCAGGGGGCATGCTACCACTGTATCCACATCCCGTACTCTTCTCATCTCTTCATGGACATTATCCTGGTACACACCTAGGAACACCTGCACCTATGGACCCCAGTACTGCTAAATGTGTCAGTGTGCATTGCTGAGAATAACAATGTCAGTGTGTTTGTAAACTTGTAGTTGATACTACCCTGAGGGCCTTCTCACTCACTGCACCCCCATTGCCATAGTTAGAAATGACTGCTGTTGTAATGGACATTAAATGTACCTTGTTACACTCTTCACCCTATGGGCTACCTGGAGCTTGCAGTACCAGCATAACACTATTGTACAAATGGGTAGATAGGCATGGGTTACCATCTGAGTCTTGGCAGGTGTGTGTATGTATGCAAGTTCATAGGTTCATAGGTTCATACTAGGCTATCTGCCCTAGGGCATTTGTAAGCCTAGCCAGAGTTTGTTTGGCTTTCGCCACCCATTTTAAATTAATTTTGCTATGCCCTTTTTTGAGGTTAGTATACTGTGCCTCTGTCTAACAGTGACACAAAAGTGATACCAGGGGTAAACCTATGATCTCCCATCCACTCATCAAGATTCCTCTTGAAGAGAGTCAGTGAGGGTCTCTGCCTAACCTGGACTGGGATTTTATTCCAGAGTGAAGGGAGCCTCTGGGTTATGAATCTGTCCCTCCAGCATGTCCTATTTATTGCAGTGCTGAGGTTCAAGTCTCTCGAGCACATAGCTTGATGGGATTTGGATTTTCTGAGGTGCAGCATGTCCATTAATTCCGGGTTGGACATGGCTTTATACATCAGGCACAGATCGCCTCTGAGCAGGTGGTATGCCACTGAGTAGAGCTGGATTTTCTTTAACCGGGCAGGATATGGCATCTGTTTGAGCCCTTTGATCCTCTTGGTGAGGTACTTTTGGGGTCTTTCCAGCTGCTGCAGGTGTCTGGTAAGGTACATCCCAAAAGGGGCATTCTACTCAATTATGGGCCTGATGAGGGATGAGTAAAGAGGCACGATGACCTCCTCTGATCTAGATGTGAATCCCTTTATGATTAGGTGGGCTATATAAAATGTTTTTCTAACCACTTTGGCCACGTAGTTGTCAAATGAGAGATTGCTATCAACTTGGGTCCCCAGGTCCCTGTGTATATTGTAGGATACAGCATTCTGAGGCCACATTCTCCAAATACAATACACCTTGCCATACATTATAAGGGATAGTGATGTTGCTGACATTAGAAGAGCCATGACAAACACTCACCCTACTATCCCTGTAGCATGTGCAATAAATGCATATCCCTGTAGTAGCACTGATGAGATAGACATGGGGTTGTATTGCACTCCTGGTCAATGTGTGACTGTGGGTATGTCAGAGTATTATCATGGGTTTTAGTGAGTTAAATATCCAATGTGGGGTGTGGGTGCTGGGTATACTGTCTTTACACCATGATACCCCCATTACATGTCCCAAGGTTCACTGTATGAGGACCACTGTCACCATTGACCATACAGGTAACTGATTACACTATCCAGCCCAATGATGCATGTGTTGTGTGCAAATTATCTGTAACAGAATGGACTCACTGACAAGGTAGTTATTACTTATAAACCCACGTATCTCAGATGTGTCTATGGCTGTTATGTGTTTGTCAATGTGTATATGACAGCATGTCATACTATCATACTATGTATTGTTCATTAACACCCAGTACATCCCCATTACCACACTATACAAGGCCTGGTGATGTTCTTTACTTAACAAGAAACTCAGGTCACACCTCATCCTAAAAGCTGTGTGGTGAGTGCAATTAAGGTCAAACACATTTGTAGCAATAAATACCTATGTAGGGTTCTACTTTCAGTGTTGCTAAGTAAGTGTGTGTGTATGTGAAGGGATCCACTTCAGTTTGCAGAAAATATATGTCACAGGAGGCCATCTGTCTGAGAACTAACTGGCAAATGCTAACATTTCAAAGGAATCATCTTGTGGAAATTCATTCCATAAAAACTAGTAGTAGATGTATAAATGCCCTTTTCCCCACTGTGCAGCTATACTGGAGTTGGTATATATAATTGAGTGTGGATGTTGTGGGCACAGCCACCCTCATTGGGGTCATTGTTGTGTGTATCCCCCCCCCCGCTTAGTCTTCTGTAATACTGTACAGTGTATGTTAACAGGTTAAGTAGTTGTCAATCACACTATGTGTGGCTCTTCACCACCCCACACCCTCCAAAGTGGAGGGCTGTGCCACCCACACCAGCATACCTATGTTTACCAACTCCAGGATTGCAGTACATTGGAGAACAGGACATATACCCTCCCAGTACCATCAGCAATGACATTAAACTAGCAGACTGATTATTTACTGATGTGATGGTTTCCCTATTTTGTCTAGGTGGAATTAAATAGGCTAAAATGAGTTCACTGCAAAATTAAGTACATCCATGTGTACAGTATGCTCTGTGTATTGCATCAAAACCAAAGTCTGTGTGTGTGTGTGTGTGTGTGTGTGTGTGTGTGTGTGTGTGTGTGTGTGTGTGTGTGTGTGTGTGTGTGTGTGTTATTCACAAACATGTGGTATGTGCCACCCAGTACACTTACCATTGTCCACTGTAGAAGGGCTGCTGATATCAGCCACCATGCACTCACCTGTATACACCGCTCAGACCTATCAGCCATGTGGCACATGCAGTAACTGTTATACAGACCTGTTATTTGTGTTCATCTGTACCCAGGATATGACACAGTCAATGTGTCACTACAGTGCCATACCACTTGTAGGAAAGGACAGCAGACCAACATCCTGCTGACACATAGACACCTACAACACAAACCGAATACATTATGGAGACCACAATCAGTCATTGTTAATAACAGCTATAATGCATCATGGCTGGACAGCTACACATCCTGACATGTAAGCATTAAACTTTAGTGCTGAAAGCATGTTACTCAGCATTACATTGGTACACCTTAGTACATTCACCCTGTGTATCAGAACCATATTAGCCTGTCCCTGCATCGATGGCATGGATGACAGGGATGTGGCACAGCTATCATCATATGCACAGGGTGTGTTGTGGGTTTGCCAGAGATCTAGGTTGAGCCATTTGGTTGACATCATGTGTGTATGTTAGGGAGTTTTATTATCAATTGGGCTGTGTAGATGTGGTGTGTTTAGGTATCGAGGTGCCCTAGCTGTGTTGGAGATGTGTGTGTGTATGTATGCACACAGTTCTGCCATGTGGCTACCTTATACACAGGTTTGTTGGACAGCTGCAGACTTACATGGCAGGGTGTGCAGTTCACTGTATCCAGCCATGGACACAATAACTGTGCCTGCCAGGGGTTCCACGGGCACTATCAGGTACAAGCCCAGATATGGTACTCTCCCCTGATGATGACAAATGTCCGATGGATCTGGGTCCCTGTTGGGACTGGCCAGGACCATGTGCATATGGCCTGCTGTGTTGTGGTGTGGACAGCACTCCCCTGCAGTGCTGGTGCTGGTACTGCCACTATGTGAGCGGATGTTACTTGTTGCACATCCACGTAGACCTCCACCTGTTGGTGTTGCTGACCTATGTCCATGTGGCTGTTGCCCTTCTCCCACCATATATTCCCACCATCTCACCCAACCGTCTATCCAGGACCTCTGCAAAATAACGGTGGGCACCTGCAAGATCACGGATGTTGTCAAGTACAATATATATGGATCAGTGTCATTTTGCCAAAGATCCATGTCGCTGAAAGTTTCTGACATAGGGTCCAAATTGGCAAAAATCCATTTCACCAAAAATAGTACTGACAGTGTATCTGCCTTTTCCCCCACTGAAGTACGATCTCAGAGTAAGAATATTAAAGTAGGGGGTGTGGGGGGTAGCCTCCACCCAGTACAGTTTAATAATGTCTAGTATTGTTTTATACTGAGCAGTCCCTATTAAAAGGGTAAGTAAGTAGTTTAAAACCTGATTAGGTGTGGGGGCTATGCCCCTCACACCCCCTGTTGTGGGGGCTGTGCTCCCTACACCTCACCTACTTTATATACATACATCTACATATATAAATACATTTTCCCTACTGTTGAATGACTGTGCTGCATGATGTGTTTGAGAAAACATCACATTTATGTACAGCTCAAATGGCTTAGTAGTAAATCACTGTTTCTATGGTGTGCTGGGTCCTGGGGTTGAGACTTGCAAGGTCTGATTATTTTGTTGCTGGGCAGAACAAGGGTTGTTGGATACAGAGTGATTAAGGCACTTTTAAGCAGTTGTTAGCAGGTTTCCACGGTGGTAAGAAATGCTAACTTCCAGTTAAATAAGCTTACAGACAGTTACTTGAAAGTGCTTAGTGCCACACAAACAGGTTTAAACCCAGTTAATACTGCTTAAACGTGCTTACTTCTACTCACCCCTGTGCTAATTTCTTTGAAAGAAAAGAAAAAAGGGGTCATAGGAAAATGGTAAAAAAGTGGGCACACAGAGGGAAAAACAATATGAAAGATATCTAGGGATGTGCAGGACAGGTGTAGGGATGGTCCATAGCTGTCCATTTCTTCTACAGCAACAGCAGTGCATATGTATTGAATTTGGAGGTAGATTTGGAGACTCAAATCCCTGAGAGAGGGGTGCAGACAACAATATTGTGTTATGAAGCCAATTAGACCAGATTACGTGTCCAGTGGACATGTGTGCAAAATGTACAGCTATGTATGGGGCATTTTTTTTTTTTTTTGGGAACACATTGCCCTATTTTTTAAGGTGAGAGTGGGATGTTGGGGAAGGATAGTAGGTATATTTGGGGAGGTAGGTTGGGTAGGAAGACAGACAGACAAGACAGCATACAGGGGTGGAATATGACACATGGTGGGGGGTAAACACCTTGGATGGGGAGGGGTGTTTGGAAATCGGAAGCCCATGAGCCCCCAAATGGAAACAGTGAGACTGAGGTCCCCATACATGGGCAGTCACCACTGCATCTTCACAGCCCCGAAGGTGACTGTGCTGGGGGCTGAGCAGGAGGGGCAGGCTGACCCTCTAAATGCTCCACTTGGCCCTCAAGCTGGTGTAGCAGATCTCTAAACTCCCTTCGGAGCTTGCTGTTCACCAATCCCCAGACCTGACTTCTGGTGACAGGATCCTGTCCACGCCTGCTCCCGGGGGGAACGAGCCCCATCCCCTGAGGTGGTTCCACCTGAAGGTGGTGCAGGACCAGTGGACGAGGAGGTCCCAGGTTGGGGCCAGATGAGGTGGGAGATGTGGGTCTGCTGGGACCGGCTTTCCCAAACATGCTATTGTGTTGCAGTTTTAGAACATACGTGGGTAGTAATAGTCAACACAATCCAGGATTAGTTATAACAGCATGCATAGATATTCCCATTAACCCAAAACACCAGATTTGGAACAGGTGCATAGCAAACAGAACACATGCATATATGGAACCACAGTTGCCATTACAATGGCATGCAGGTTACATTGATAGCAACAGGCCACCAATTATAGTATTTCAACATGGAACATTAATAGAAACACATTTCAATATTTATTGAACAATAGGACCTATGTCCCAACAGTAGGTTTGGTGTAAACATATCCACTGATTTGTGTATTTAGATTATTGTTGCAGATATGGTGGGAGGGGAGATGTCAATAAACAGCTTGTACATCACAACTTTAATGATTATTGCTTTAATCATTACTCTACATGTATTATTGCAATACCCTATGGCCTTGGTTTAGACAGTGGTATGTTTGTACACAGTGTATACTTCAACTGTCTTATAGCTAAATTCTACATATCTTACTTGGTGTACATGTGGAAGGAATGTTTGTTAACACTACCTGACTGTTTCTACACATATTCTGAGATTCAACGTTAATATTATGCACATACCTCTCACTCTCTTAATGCACACACTCTGGACAAAGCTTGACAACTTGGGTTACAAATAGGGGCATGTTTTGAATATTGCTATCATAAACTTGGAGGGTTGCACGAGTGAAAGTATTTGTTTTAATATACATTTTCTGAAGGTTTTGAGGTCTGAAAATTAAATGTATGCCATTATTTCATGACTACAATTCTGAGATCATCCCACTGATTTGTCAGGGGGACAGAGGAACAGGTGGAAAACATGAGCCAATTATCTGGACATTCTGAAAAAATTGTACAGTTGAGAGGTATGATTATGCATACAGCTTGCTACCACTCCCAGGACTCAAACCATGGCTGTGTCTGCTAAAATACAACAATTTAAGGCACAGTAGAGTGTGCTATTTGTATATTGCTATTGATCTCTTCAGTGTTTTCTGTCTAAGCCTCTCTTGGTTGTACAATCTGACCTTGTAATTACAACAGTCTTATACAGACATTCCTACACATATTTTTATGTAGCACAGTGTGAGAAACATTGGTTGACACAACAGTACTATTCTGATATCAGATGTTACTGAATGCTACATGTCAGGCCATACTATACCAGAGTAAACACTACCAGTCCAGGGTTTAAATCTTTATTGGCAGGCACAATTTTCTTATCTAAAAGACCTGTGGAGGGAATGTTTGTTAACACTACCTGACTGATTCTACACATATTCCCAGATTCTAGTTAATATTATGCACATACCTTTCAATCTCTTAATGCACACACTCTGGACAAAGCTTGACAACATGGGGGTACAAATAGGGACATATTTTGAATATTGCTGTCATAAACTTGGAGAGTTTCTAGAGTGACAGGATTTGTATGATTATGCATACAGCTTAGTACCACTCTCAGGATTCGAACCATGGCTGTGTCTGCTAAAAATACAACAATTTAAGTCACAGTAGAGTGTGCTATTTGGATATTGCTATCTAGATTTTCAGTGTTTTCTGTCTAAGTCTCTCTTGGTTGTACAATCTGATCTTGTTCTTACAACAGTCTTATACAGATATTCCTAGACATTTTTTTTTATGTAGTAACAGTGGTTAACGCAACATTACTATTCAGAGAATACAACAATAAATGCCATATAATACCAGAGTAAACACAACCAGTCCAGGATTTAGAGCTTTATTGCCAGGCAGTTACAGTTTTATTTAAATGTGAGCTATATGGGACTATTACTGTCATATTGTCTGGTTTATTCAGTACAACCCATACAACAGTTTTTATACTGCCAGGTGACTTTCTACTACTTTATATTTATTTGGTATGGCTACTACAAGCAGGATTATTACTCACTAGCCTCGTGATGCAGTCTTTGCAGCCTACTAGCATGGGCTTCCTGATTCACAGCCCACTCAACTGCAGCTGTAAATGAAATAGAGACATATTTAGACATACCTATCCATCACATACACATGCTGGACTTTAGTAAACAGTAATGGTATGACTACTTACACACTCCTGGGACATCACCCCTCTGCCTTGCTTCTTGATCACACTCTTCCAAGATCTCCCTCTTTCTCCGCTTCAAGTTAGCATAGTGGTGCCTCACCTACATACCAGTCCAAAGGATACCAGTAGCACTGGTGAGATCATGGGTGAGACAGTCCCAGGCTTCTGCTTTATATTGGGAGCCCTGGGTCTCTCATCATGGTTTTTTACCAGGTGTCATACCATGACCTTGGACTCCTGTATGCCCCAGCATTGTGAATGGAAGTGCAATCCCTCTCCAACTCCTGCCATCCTGCCTACAGTGGGAAGCTGCAACCAGTTATGAGCTGTATTCCCACCTGTGGGGTTTAAATATGGCCAACTTCCTGCCCTTTGCTGTGATTGGATGGTTTTGAATAAGCTGAGCTAAGCTAAGCTACGGGCAAACCTGCTTAGCTAAGGTTGGCATTGCTTAAAGGGACAGGTTCAGCACTGCTTACCAATGGGGAAATCTACTTAGCTGGGCTACTCACTGCTTAGCAGTCAGATTTACACAATGCTTACACCTAGTAAGCAGAGCTCTGCAATGCTTACCATGGCTTATTTTTCATTTTATAGACTATCTGCTATATGACATTGATTCATCATTCATTACATATTATAAATTTGTTTACTGTCTCTGACATCCCCCAATGTGCTTTCATTACATTTATTCATGTGTGACTATACTGTATGGGGCAGTTGTGTTTATATGGGGATTTCACAACTTTATTAAACTGACGCCTCAGATCTGGACATAATGCAGTACTCCGGTTAACAAATATATGTTATTTAGTAGGTAATACTAAAAAAAACTGTTTATGTACTGCTTTCACATGTAAAGTGAAAATGGGTGACAGTGGGGATTGAACCAGGAATGGCTATTCGCAAAGCGGGCACTCTAACTACTACACTATTGCAATACTCCTTGTGTTAGCTGCCACTTGCTATTTAACTTTTTGTGCTGTTTAAGCTGGACTAAGCGTAGCTAAACAACAGGCACACCCACACAGCTACGCTTAAACTTTATCACATTTATAAAAGAAAACTGTTTTGTTGTGTTATTTTATCTATACCCTTCAGAATATCCCTGCTAATGCTGAACCTGTTATTTTATCAACTATCTGCTTTGTGGGACAATTGTTCCTTTTGGCTTTTTCCTCATTCTTTATTCTGGCAGGTTGGGAGGTGTGTACTATGTGCTTATGCTACCTGTGTTATCCTAATAACTTTTGGCTTGGTAGCATACCACTCAACCTCTTAGAGCAAAATATCAGGACAAAGCCTAAAATGATGGGGGGACAAATAGGGACAGATTTTAAATATTGCTCTTACAAACTTAAAATGTTGATAGAATAATAGGTTTTACATTAGCATGAATTTTCTGAAGGATGTGTGGAGTCTTAAACTCAAATGTTTTGTCATTATTTAATGACTTTACTCCTCAGCTATTTGCCAGAAAGGTTAAAATTTTAGGGGAACACACCAAAAATATGAGGCAAAAATCTGGGTATTCTGTGAAAATCTGTACAGTTGAGAGGTATGCTTGGTAGGTACGATTGTCCCTTATGCCTTTGACCACAGATTTGTTTTCCTGATGATTTGGGGGTGTTATGAGCACTCTTACTCATTTTTAATTGCCAAAAGGCAATTTTGGAGTGCAGGGTGTGTGTGTGTGTGTGTGTGTGTGTGTGTGTGTGTGTGTGTGTGTGTGTGTGTGTGTGTGTGTGTATGTGTGTGTGTATTGTGAGAGCCCTGCTCTCAGACACCCCCCCCCTGCAGTTGTACACGGAACCATGTCCGTTTTAGAGCATGGCAACGTACCTTCATAAATATGTATGGCGAGCTACCGTGCTGAACAGGAATGGTCCCTACCATGCAGGAATAACTTATTCCTACACAGCTGCTTGGTGAATCCCAGGGATAGTCATATAATTAATCAAAGCGAAGTTATAAGAAATTAATTGGAATATGAATTCTTTATCAGCATATTTTAATTATAAGATCAAACTTATAATTTGTTAATTTCTTTACATATGCATATTTTTAGTGTAGATATGTTTTATTTACAGTTACATTTTTTGATGTTTTTCCAGTTTGTATTTACAAATTTGATTCATAGTATGACTATTATTTGTAAGATAAACAAATGGTTGTACAAGTGATTTGACTGTAGCTGTGGAATTATTTAAGGAAGTGGTAATCAAAACATAGAATACTTATCCTGATGTGTTGCTAGTTTAAAAATACTATAGTTCTTTTTTTCCTCAAAATATTTTTATTGAAAAACATTTTTATATAACGATACTTATTACATATTATTACACAGTAAAAGAGTCAAAGGTATTAAATCAATTCAATATACAAAATAAATAGTTAAAACATTTGAAACAATAAAAACTCACAACAAGCTATTTACAAGGGTGTCCAAAGTATCTTAGAATTACAATTTAAAGATATGAGTAAAATATTATTTCGGTAAATTTTTCCAAGTATCCTAGATCCCCTGGTCCTGAAAGTACCACCCCTAGAAACCTACTCGCGTTCAGCTTTGAACCAGTCGCCACTTCACTTATCTGTACCTTGATAAAAAAATTAAAACCCACTACACTTTCTGCTGATCAACTCCCTGCCGAGTACCTACAAAAATCAGCTGATGCTGTTGCTTACCCCGTCTCAATACTAATCAATCGAACCATAGTAGAAGCTAAAATTCCCACTATCTGGAAAATATCCTATGTAATCCCACTTCACAAAGGAGGCAGCTCTACTGAAATCTCCAATTATAGACCAATAGCTATACTCTCTCCACTTGCAAAGATTATGAAAACATTTATTCATAGACATCTCATGCACCACCTAATCCAGAATCACCTTATGGCAGACACTCAGCATGGCTTCTGTCCTCATCACAGCACTACTTCAGCCCACCTAGCCTTTACCAACACCATAAACCATAATCACAAAAATGATTATATATCCACATCCCTCTTCTTAGATCTTTCCAAGGCATTCGATATGGTTGATCACGAACTTTAATCCACACCCTGCAAACATTCTGTCTAGATATTAGAGCCCTTCAATGGTTTCAATCCTACCTGAATGGTCAACAGCAGGCTGTCCTCTGGCAGAACAAACTCTCTAATCTTCTACCTAACACCCTTGGAGTACCACAAGGCTCTATACTAGGGCCCTTGCTGTTCTCCATCTTCATTAATGACCTTTATACTGTCATCCCAAAAGTCAGCTGTATCCAATATGCTGATGACTCTACTCTGATTTGCTCGGCCACATCTCCAATAGAGTTATGGTCAGCTACCCAGACCACCTTTAAAACAATAGAAAACTGGCTTTCTGAATGTTGTCTGATCCTAAATCCCATAAAAACTAAAATGCTGTTATTTTCACCAACACGTAGGTCTACCGCTTTCACCTTTACCATAAATTCAAATGATGGCACAATAATCTCCCCTGACCCCTCGACAAAACTATTAGGTGTCATCATAGATAATAATCTAAAATTTGACCTACATTTTAACCAAAATATCAAAACCATCAATAAAAAAATAAGGTCACTTTACAGAATAAAAGTCTTACTAACCCCTCCAGCTAAAATTGCCATAGCTCGCTCTCACCTTCTTTCAACCCTTCTGTATGCATCCCCTCTACTCTCGAATTTAAACAAGACTGTCCTTAACAAACTCTCAATTTGCTACAACCACATTGCCAGGTTTGCCACTGGGCTGCCTTTTAGGACACATCATTGCATCAATCTAAATCAGCTTGGACAGCTTGAACTACCCAGCCTAATCCAGTATAACCAACTGATTATGGCCTATAAAATCCTCTATAATCCAGACAATACTCCTGCACTTAAAAATATTATCACCCCCTATAACAATCCTAGACCGCTTCAATCCTCTAACAAACTACTAATTCAGACTAGCAAAATTAATAACACAGCCGGTGACTCTCTCTTTGCAAACTCTGTAAGTAGACCCTGGAACTCTCTTCTAGCTGATATTACCTTACTTTCTACCTTAGTACCTTAGATCAATTTAAAACTAGACTGAAACAACATTTGGCACTTAACTAGCTATGTCAATGTATCAAGCCTGGCCAACTCTCTCTAGAATGTGTACAAATCTGTTAACCAGTTTACTGTGTAATTTAATTTAATCCTGACTTACGCTCAGGATTAACTCTAACCTGTGGAACTTGTTTAACTTGATTATTTATGTAATCACTGTAAATAGTCTGTTTGTAATATGTAACGCTGGTATTATGTAATGCTGTATCTGCTTACCCTTGGAGCTTTTCTCCCCGGGCCTCCGCTGAAAATGGGCATGCATCCAGTCAGACTATCCTGGTCAACAAATGTAAAATAAATAAAGTATCTCAGTAACTTTTATCCACATGTTGTAGTAGGGGGTACTTTTTTCAGTTCTTGTCTTGATTGTAGCCTATTCCATTCTTGAAACATTAAAAGTGATGTTCTTGAATTCTGTAAAAGTAGGACAAATCTCTCTTTTCCAATTAGTGGTAATAGTTTTGTGAACAATAGCCAATGGAATCCAAAGTACTGAGTATTTAGATTTAGGAACACATTTAGCAATAGGGGCATTAAATAAAATTAAAAATTTGGTCAGCTCAAAATTATCATTAAAGATTAAATTAAATTCATTTCCCCAGAAAGATTTGAGTAGAATGCATTCATACAACATGTGTTGCCAATTAGCAATGACCTTCTGTTTGCATCTCCAACATCCTAATTCTTGACTGGTTATTAATTCAGTTTTATGTGGAGTAAAATAAATCTGATGAATATACTTCCACAAAAAAAAAAAATTCATTGCAATGATAAGGAAGTTCACGTTGAGGAACATAAAATAATTTTTAGTCTTCACCCAAGGGTGGGTGATTATTAATGTTTTATAATAATTCTACTAATCTTCTTTAAAATAGGAGTTTGTGGTTTTAATTAATTTATAAAATTACTATCTATTTGTTATGATCATGTTCAATAAGTTTAGGTATATTCTCTCTGGCTGGTATATACATCAAATTGATTCTAGTTATAAGATGATTTCTTACTTCATGCAATACCAACCGCAATTCATTTTCTATATTACATTTAGTCATAAGTTGTTTTATATTAAGAGTTTTTCCAAATTCCATGAATTGATGCCAACAAATTATTTTTTTTCTTTCTGAGCAAAATCATATTATTAGTATTAAAGGTGTCTAATACATTTGCTGTATAAGCAATTGGAAATAATATAAAAGTCCAATCTTTAATATCTGGATTTTTATTTATAAAGGTTTTAAAAGAAGATAAAGTTTTAGCTATAAATTTAGAAGGAATATATTTATTTTTATTGCCTAAAGTTAAATCTTTCACCATCCAATATAATTAATTAGTCAGAATATTTGTATATTGAGTCATAAATAGAATATTTGATTGTAAACATATTTTTTCTTGAATTTGTTTCAGTTTTACTGAATATGAGTAGTTTAACCATAAAGATATTGTTTTAGGAATGAATGATAAAATGCATATGTCCAAGTCTGGAAAGTTGATTCCTCCTGCTTCCCAATATTTTAAATGGTTATCTAATGCAAGTCTTCATTTTTGGGGTGCCATAAGAAATTTAGACTGTCTATTTAAATTGACATATATGCAATTTAGGAGGCGGTAGTGAGATAGCTTGGATATAATATAATATTTTTGGGAAAATAGTCATTTTGATTAAGAAATATGCATCCTCTATTGTAAAGA
This sequence comes from Protopterus annectens, assembly GCF_019279795.1. Lineage (NCBI taxonomy): Eukaryota > Metazoa > Chordata > Ceratodontiformes > Protopteridae > Protopterus > Protopterus annectens. The sequence continues at coordinate 51,567,244 of NC_056739.1, read as the reverse complement.
AGAGCTTGTTCCATTTCTGGACAAGAAGTTTGATTTTGTTTACATTATTACTAAAAGTAACATTTATAATTTCATCACCATCATTGGTTTAGGTGATCCCTACATAAGCAAATCTGTTATCTATAGCTATATAATTAGCAAACTGTTTATTTATGACTTTCTTATTAGTATCGATAAGAAGGATCTTAGTTTTATTTTTATTAAATTTAAGCCCAGATATTTTCTGAAAATATACTTTTAGCATCCATTAGAGAATGGGTTTACCGTACATCAGTATCCTGATTGGAGAAAGAATGTTCTCCAGCAGGGTGCTAATGGACAAGTAATGCCCACTGAAAAACAAGTCTGCCACTTCACGGCAGCATATCAAGCTGCCATGGAGCTCAGACTGAGAAAACAGAAAGGCTGCCATTATTTCACACTCACTAAGCAGCACTTCTGCTGTTTAATGAGCGTAAAATAAAATACAAGTAAAAAAAAAACTCTGTTTATGTGTTTGTGTGTGAAAGTGTATGCATGTGTGACTGTGAGAGAGAGAGAGATCAGTTGAGCTACTATTTTATATTTGCTAAGCAGCGCTTTTCCTGTTTAGTCAGTGTAAAATAAAACAGAAGTGTGTGTTTGCGTTAGTGTGTGAAAGTGTAGGCCTGTATGAGTGTGAGTGAGAAATTAGCAAAGCTACTATTTTACACTGGCTAAACAGAGCTTCTGCTGTTTAGTGAGTGTAAAATAAAAAGTGTGTGTGTGTGCGTGTTTGTGTGTGTGTGTGTGTGTGTGTGTGTGTGTGTGTGTGTGTGTGTGTGTGTGTGTGTGTGTGTGTGTGTGAGGGAGAGACAGAGAGAGAGTGAGAAAAGAAAGTGAAGAGCGAGCGTGATCCCTGGCCACATAACCTTATTAGTTCATGGTTGTTATTCTGGTTTGACTTTCGAGCATAACTCAGGGCACAGAAAATCTGGACAGAGCAACAGATAATGAGGAAACAAAGGGCTTAAAATAAGAATGAATTTTAAATTTTGCCCTTATAAACTTAGAAAATTGCTATAATAACAGGTATTTTGTTAGCATGCATTTTTTTCTGAAGCAGCGATGTGTGTGTGTGGGAGGGTGAGTGTCACATGACTAGTGGCAGCAACAGGAGAGAGGTTTACGACCCTCTGCACCTTTCAGGTGAAGAAATCTTTGGGCAACAAAGGCTCTAAAACAGAAACTTAATTACTGCTCTTATAAAATTACAAAGCAGCTAAAGTAAAGGATTTAAGTTAGCATAAATGTTCTGAAGGAAAAAAAAGTCTGAAGCTCAAATGTGTGTCATTATTTACTGATTTCAAGCTCCACTGACTGCCAATCAAATGATTTAGGCGTAAAAGGGACCACAAATAAAGAAAATAACCTGGTTACTTTTAAATGTTACATTTTGGCTGTAAAATGCTTCCTCCAACACCATTAACATATATTACAGCAAGTTTGAATCATTAGGTGGAGGAACTATTTTACATCAAAAATACACTAAAACATATATAGTAATAAATATATATATATATAAGTAAAACACAACAATTTTACAGGGAACCCATTTGCTAAGTAGAATAATGCCCTTCAGGGGTTTAGACGCCCTCTACTTGTGGCATCAGGCCTCATAACACCCCTGAACAGATGCTAATTACACATTAATACACACCCTGTCAGGCATTATTGCTTGCTTAATGCTTGCAATGAATTATTATGACCACTTAAAGATAATAAAATGTCTCTAAAAATAACGGAATCTTTGATGTTAAAGTATCAGAGAAGTGAATTCCTTTAATATTTGAGTTTGTCCTAATACAATTTTCAAAAGACTCGATGACTAAAGCAAATAGCAGAGGGGATAAAGGACAACCCTGTTTCGTACCTTTAAAAATTCTAATTGACGTAGAAGCGCTTGACTCGATTTCAATATAAGCAAATGAATTTTTGTATAGGTGTTTATTTAGTTGAGTAAATTCCGGAGAAAATTCATATTCTGTTCAAGCTTGAGACAAATAGTCCCAGTAGACTGAAGGACTACAGTTCTTAAGTGTTTTCTTTCTAATAACCATTTTAATGAGTGGTTGCTTTTTTCCCGTTTTTAATACATAGAATAGTTTCATATGGTATGGTTTTAATGGAAAAGGTAATTAATTCACTATGTAAAGAAAGAGCACTGGGATAGAATCAGTGATTGCAAACTCATCCCCAATGAAGCAGTCAGCTCACAGCATAAACCATAGATTGCCACAATCAGCTGCAAGCAGTGGTCAGAGAAGGCTCTGAGGTCAACAGAGACCAGGCTGAAGACCTGGAAGTTGCCTGGAGAGAAAGTACAAGAGTTCAAGGAAATACTCAGTGCTCTATGACCCCAGGAAGAGGAAATAGATGGAACCGAAGAAAAATGGCAGTGCCTACAAGCAGCATGAGTGAGGACTATAGGACAGAAATGTAGCCGAGCCAGGTGTGGAAATCAGGTGTGTAAGGAAAGCTGGTGGTGGAAAGTCTAGGAAATCATCAATAAAAAAGGACTGCAGGAAAAAGCAGGGGACAGAAAAGATGCATCAAGCTAAGAAAGAATACTGGTTGGCTAACAAACTGGCTAAGGCAGCAATTATAATAGCAAAGAATGAGGGGTAGTCTGCAGCTTATGGAAAGGGACTCTGTAGATCTCACAAAAAAGCTCTGTCAGACTGCAAGGTAAAGACAGAGAGGTAATGAAAATATCTCTCAGACACATTTCATAAGGGGTGACAGCAACAACCTGTTTACCAATCCCCAGGAAATCCTAGGCAAATGGAAGGAGTACTTCCAGCTGCTTCTGAATGAAGACACCCCCACAGAAGCTGTAGTGCCCCAGATACAACCTACAATGAAAAAACAAACAGAACACTAAGAAAACAGTAAGATCAGCACTAAGGAAAATGAAGTCAGGGAAAGCATCCTCAGATGAGGATACAGCAGATATGATAATCTGATGAGGATGCAGCAGATATGATAATCTGATGAGGATACTGCAGATATGATAATCAGATGAGGATGCAGCAGATATGATAATCAGATGAGGATACTGCAGATATGATAATCAGATGAGGATGCAGCAGATATGATAATCAGATGAGGATACAGCAGATATGATAATCTGATGAGGATGCAGCAGATATGATAATCAGATGAGGATACATCAGATATGATAATCAGATGAGGATGCAGCAGATCTGATAATCAGATGAGGTACAGCAGATATGATAATCTGATGAGGATGCAGCAGATATGATAATCAGATGAGGATACAGCAGATATGATAATCAGATGAGGATACAGCAGATATGATAATCTGATGAGGATGCAGCAGATATGATAATCAGATGAGGATTCAGCAGATATGATAATCAGATGAGGATAGAGCAGATATGATAATCTGATGAGGATACCGCAGATATGATAATCAGATGAGGATGCAGCAGATATGATAATCAGATGAGGATACAGCAGATATGATAATCTGATGAGGATACTGCAGATATGATAATCAGATGAGGATACAGCAGACCTGATAATCAGATGAGGTACAGCATATATGATAATCAGATGATAAAGATGTTGGGTGAGATGGGGAGAACTGTCTCCTGAGGATATTCATAGCAGTATGAAGATAAAGAGATATCCCAGAGGACTACAGAATAAGAATCCTAGTGTGAGTGTTCAAGAACAAAGGGAACATTCACAGCTGTGGTCAGTATAGAGGTATCAAACTATGCAATGTGGCATAAACGTTATGGACTCACAGCTGTGGTCAGTATAGAGGTATCAAACTATGCAATGTGGCGTAAACGTTATGGACTCACAACTGTGGTCAGTATAGAGGTATCAAACTATGCAATGTGGCGTAAACGTTATGGACTCACAGCTGTGGTCAGTATAGAGGTATCAAACTATGCAATGTGGAAGCGTTATGGACTCACAGCTGTGGTCAGTATAGAGGTATCAAACTATGCAATGTGGCGTAAACGTTATGGACTCACAGCTGTGGTCAGTATAGAGGTATCAAACTATGCAATGTGGCGTAAACATTATGGACTCACAGCTGTGGTTAGTATAGAGGTATCAAACTATGCAATGTGGCGTAAACGTTATGGACTCACAGCTGTGGTCAGTATAGAGGTATCAAACTCATGCAATGTGGCGTAAACGTTATGGAGAGGTGATTGATAAATACACAGAATACTAGAAAATGAGAGGGAGGTAAGCAGTTAGATTCAGACCGGGATGCAGCACAACTGACCGCATGTTTGCACTGAGACAGATAGTTGAGAAGATACTAGAGATGCAGAAAGAATCCGACTGGGCATTCCTAGACTTGGAGAAAGCATATGCCCAGGTCCCAGGTAAGTTGATTTAGGAAGTCTTTCAATGGTTTCAAGTCACAGGACCCAAAGATATAAGTACAAACAGTGTTTGGACTCACAGCAGGGTTCCCAGTGGGAGTGGGTGTACACCAGGATTCAGCTCTGAGGCCATTGCTGTTCATACTGGTGATGGACTACATTAGCAAACATATTGGTGAGGACAGCTCAACAAAGTTGCTATATGGAGATAGTGTGGCATTGCATGCAGCTCTAAGGAAGAACTTCATCAAAGGATAATGGAATGGAATGTAAAACTGATGGCACATGGGATGAAACTAAGTACAGATAAGACAAGTGTAGTGGCAGAAAATGGGGAACAATCAAAATAATTGAGACAGAAAGGAAGATAGTGGAACAGGTTAACAGCTTCAAGTATCTGGGATGGGTGATTGAGTAGAAGGGAGGTCTGAATGAGGAGGTCAAAGCTAGAATCAGAGGGGCTACAGACAAGTGGCACAGTGTCAGGGGTAGTGTATGGCAGAAGAATGTCAAAGAAGCTGAAAAGTAAGATGTATAAAGCAGTGATGCAACCAGTACAACTGTATGGTACAGAAACCTGGGCAGTAAAGGCAGAGCAGATAGGGGAGCTAAAGGTGATGGAGATAAAGTGCATGAGATGGGTGGTAGGATGCACACTGTGGGACAGATGAAGTAATGAGGACAAAGAGCAGAAGCCAAAGTAGCACCAGTTCCACAGAAGGTCAAAGATGTGTGGTGCATGCATGCTATGAAAGTGGGTGTATCTACCAGCACACACATCCTTTCTATGTGACTTAGTATTCATATGTCCATCCTTAAATATAACTTCTACATCCAAAACACAATTTCAGTCTTGGAACAGCTCATTTTAAACTTTAGAAAGGAAGAAGCTCTATTCAAATAGTCCAAAAACATATTCAATATATCCAAGCTGCCCTTCCAAAGTAGGAAACAATCGTCTACAAAACATTGGAAAAATCTAATATGTTGTCTATAAGGGTTTAGATCACTCAAAATATGCTTACTTTCCCACTGGTAGAGCACTAGGTTAGCACAGGTGTTGGCTGTGGAAGTACCCATAGCCACACCAGTGAGCTGAAGGTACGTAAGTTCATTAAAGAGGAAAACATTATTCTTTAAAACCACATCTAGAAGGCTACACCACGTTTCTATTTTACCATAATCAGGGTTTGGACATGAAGTCAAAAAATCTCTCAAAAGGTCAATCCCATCATCATTCGGTATGACCGTGAAAAGAAAGACAATGTCCAGAGTTACCAAATAATACTCATTATTCATCATTTGTTCCTTCTCAGTGTCATAGCTTACTCGTAACTTCTGTAAAAAATCAAATGTGTCACGTAGAACTGAATCACAATTATTCAAAAGGTTGTAACTGACCATGTAAATAAACTGACAGGGGTTCGGTCACCCAACCTGCTCCTGAGACGATGGGTCTCATAGGTGGATCCATGATTGACTTATGGATCTTGGGTATTCCATATAGGCGGGGTGTCACAGGACAAGGAACTGTTAAATAATTAAATAAATCAAGATCTATCTGACCCTGCAGCTGTAAGTCATAGATGACCATATTAACATACGATATACAATTTTACATCCATGCCAGTGATGCGTTTAAAAGCAGTAGTATCCTCCAGCAAACAGGACATAGTATCTAAGTATTTGTCACGTTCCATGAGCACCACTACCCCTCCCTTATCAGCTTGTTTAATTATTATTTCTTTACAGGAGCACAGATCTTTAAATGCTTTAATCTCATCCAGTGTCAAGTTGTACTCATTCCTTTTACTCTTATTACTACTCTCATACAATTGCCTAATCTGTACTTCACACAAATCATGAAAAGCCTTCACTATTGGTACAGCAATAGGTATAAAAGTACTGAGGCGCTTAAAGCCTCTTTCTACTACAGATGATTGACCAAACAACAACTTTAAGTTTAACATTCTGGTGAATTTTTTCAAGTCAGTTAGTGCAGACACCAGGTCATTTCCACCTGAAGGAATAAAGTTAAGCCCCTTTGAAAGTACTGATATATGGGCTTCTTGTACCTGGAACGTTGATAAATTCAATGTACCTTTAATTATTTTCGGCCCATCTTGGCTGTGCCTAAAGGGCTGTTGAGCTTCCTTTTATTAGATGCCTCTGAGCCGCATAACTGGGGAATTCCTCTGCGTCGGTCGCTCTTTCACGGTTTCAGATCGCCCAGTGAAAACGCCAGCAAAACTAAAAGTTAGTTGCTGTGATTTCCTCCCCACCTCATCATTTGTATTTCCAGGCGTTGTGATCACTCGCTTCGGTGTTACACAGGAATTAGAAGTCTCTGCCCCTATGGCTGGCGTTACGTGGGTCAAACCATTCGCAGATTCAGATGGGGGGGGGTTGTACTACATGCCTTTTATTCTGTTCATTAGAAACTGCATTAACGTCGCTAATATCATCCAAAGTATCCAGGTTACTTCTTGTTTTGACTTTATGAGCGTACGAGTATTCATTTTTGGATCTATTGCTGTTATTTATAGGGACGTTCTCCCTGGGCCAAGAGAAGATATTCCCTCTGCCAAAATCATTGATGTCACGAACAAGTTTTCGTTTTTTAGTTGCTTCCATTCTGGCATCCAAAGTTTGTAGTCTTCCTACCATGTCATGAAAATGGTTAGACATATTTGAAAAGATAGGCATAGCCAATATATCATTTTCAAGGGTACAAATATCTTTCTTCAGGTCTTCCTCTATAGATAAAAAATACTCATTCATGAGCAACATATAGTCCAAGCCTAACTGGATATTCAGCTGTTGCCACTTTTTTAGCAGCTCTGGGTATGCGTTCCCATATGAGGGCATTTTAAGAATACGTAGCCCTCTGGGAACAATCCCTCTGTCCATGTATGGTCACTGGAGCGACCTGAAACCGTGAAAGAACGACCGACGATGCAGAGGAATTCCCCAGTTGTACGCTCAGAGGCATCTAATAAAAGGAAGCTCAACAGCCCTTTAGGCACAGCCAAGATGGGCCGAAAATAATTAAAGGTACGTTGAATTTATCAACGTTCCAGCTACAAGAAGCCCATATATCAGTACTTTCAAAGGGGCTTAACTTTATTCCTTCAGGTGGAAATGACCTGGTGTCTGCACTAACTGACTTGAAAAAATTCACCAGAATGTTAAACTTAAAGTTGTTGTTTGGTCAATCATCTGTAGTAGAAAGAGGCTTTAAGCGCCTCAGTACTTTTATACCTATTGCTGTACCAATAGTGAAGGCTTTTCATGATTTGTGTGAAGTACAAATTAGGCAATTGTATGAGAGTAGTAATAAGAGTAAAAGGAATGAGTACAACTTGACACTGGATGAGTTTAAAGTATTTAAAGATCTGTGCTCCTGTAAAGAAATAATAATTAAACAAGCTGATAAGGGAGGGGTAGTGGTGCTCATGGAACGTGACAAATACTTAGATACTATGTCCTGTTTGCTGGAGGATACTACTGCTTTTAAACGCATCACTGGCATGGATGTAAAAAAATGTATATCGTATGTTAATATGGTCATCTATGACTTACAGCTGCAGGGTCAGATAGATCTTGATTTATTTAATTATTTAACAGTTCCTTGTCCTGTGACACCCCGCCTATATGGAATACCCAAGATCCATAAGTCAATCATGGATCCACCTATGAGACCCATCGTCTCAGGAGCAGGTTGGGTGACCGAACCCCTGTCAGTTTATTTACATGGTCAGTTACAAACTTTTTTGAATAATTGTGATTCAGTTCTACGTGACACATTTGATTTTTTACAGAAGTTACGAGTAAGCTATGACACTGAGAAGGAACAAATGATGAATAATGAGTATTATTTGGTAACTCTGGACATTGTCTCTCTTTCACGGTCATACCGAATGATGATGGGATTGACCTTTTGAGAGATTCTTTGACTTCATGTCCAAACCCTGATTATGGTAAAATAGAAACGTGGTGTAGCCTTCTAGATGTGGTTTTAAAGAATAATGTTTTCCTCTTTAATGAACTTACGCCTTCAGCTCACTGGTGTGGCTATGGGTACTTCCATAGCCAACACCTATGCTAACCTAGTGCTCTACCAGTGGGAAAGTAAGCATATTTTGAGTGATCTAAACCCTTATAGACAACATATTAGATTTTTCCAACGTTTTGTAGATGATTGTTTCCTACTTTGGAAGGGCAGCTTGGATATATTGAATATGTTTTTGGACTATTTGAATAGAGCTTCTTCCTTTCTAAAGTTTAAAATGAGCTGTTCCAAGACTGAAATTGTGTTTTTGGATGTAGAAGTTATATTTAAGGATGGACATATGAATACTAAGTCACATAGAAAGGATGTGTGTGCTGGTAGATACACCCACTTTCATAGCATGCATGCACCACACATCTTTAAAGGTATTGTGAGGTCCCAGTTAGGAAGGTTGAGTAGGCTTAACACTGATGACTGCTGTTTTGAGTTACAATTAAAGGATATGTTAGCGGATTTTTCTGCTAGTGGATATGATAATGTCCTACTCTCTGTGGAGAAAGATAAGGTGATGCAGGAGAGGAAGACTAAGTTTGCTCCTACCTTCCTATCTGACCCACTGGAGTCAGATGCCTTACCTATGAATAGTATGAATGTGCGTATGGACGTGACTAGATATGTAACTGCATATAGTCTTACAACACCATCCATAAAGCAAATAATATTTAAGAACTGGTTGATACTAATGGCTTCAAATGAACTAAAGGCCTTATTGGGTGATAGACCTTTATTTGCCTATAGGAACATGAGAACTTTAAAAAATTCATTATGTTATAAGGATTTTTCTACCAACATTGTGAAAACGTTTTCCTCTAAGTATGGTACATGTAAATGCCACAATTGTTCATGCTGTGGAGATATTTTTGACACAGGGAGTGACCTTTTTGTTCATCCAGTAACAGGGAAAACTTTTAAATTTTATGTTTCAGCTACTTGTCACACAACACATATAGTGTATTTGGCTACCTGTGTGTTATGCAAATCTTTTATGTAGGCAAAACCACTCGTAGGTTGAAAGAGAGGATTACAGAGCATAAGTCTGAAATTAGAAGATGTGTCGAAACAAATGCTTTATATAAGCATATGTTAGATTGTGGACAAGATCATGTTTTTAAATTCAGGGTTATTGACATTGTTTTCCCCTCCCCAAGAGGTGGTGATATAAATAACTTCTTAGAAATGAAAGAATATGAGTGGATTTTAAGGTTTGCTCGTGACCGCTCTCCTGGCTTGAATAGTATGCTGAGCCTTAAACCAATTTTGGTTAAGCTCAGTAGATTGAATTTATAATTATGTATATTGTTTCTACAATATGAATTTTATAATATGAATTTTATGTGTAACTTTGATTATTAATCATATTAGCAAGCTAAATTTTAAATTATTTAAATTTTTGTTATGTACTATAGAATCATTGCTATCTGTGTTGTTTTAACTTTGCCTTATTGAGTGATACTTATGGTCATGTGATTTTTGGGCTGCTAACCACATGACTACTTTGGGCCTGTATATAAGATGAAAGAAATTTTATAAGTTTGTAGTATTGAAGAAGGATTATGTCCGAAAGCTCTGCTGTGTTTTGTCATTAAAGTGGTTTTTCCTTTTGGATTGTCTGCTTGCAGTACTTTGGCACTTTTGAGACTGCAAGGTAAAGACAGAGAGGTAATGAAAATATCTCTCAGACACATTTCATAAGGGGTGACAGCATCAACCTGTTTACCAATCCCCAGGAAATCCTAGGCAAATGGAAGGGGTACTTCCAGCTGCTTCTGAATGAAGACACCCCCACAGAAGCTGTAGTGCCCCAGATACAACCTACAATGAAAAAACAAACAGAACACTAAGAAAACAGTAAGATCAGCACTAAGGAAAATGAAGTCAGGGAAAGCATCCTCAGATGAGGATACAGCAGATATGATAATCTGATGAGGATGCAGCAGATATGATAATCTGATGAGGATATTGCAGATATGATAATGAGATGAGGATGCAGCAGATATGATAATCAGATGAGGATACAGCAGATATGATAATCAGATGAGGATACTGCAGATATGATAATCAGATGAAGATGCAGCAGATATGATAATCAGATGAGGATGCAGCAGATATGGTAATCAGATGAGGATACAGCAGATATGATAATCAGATGAGGATGCAGCAGATATGATAATCAGATGAGGATACTGCAGATATGATAATCAGATGAGGATGCAGCAGATATGATAATCAGATGAGGATACAGCAGATATGATAATCTGATGAGGATGCAGCAGATATGATAATCAGATGAGGATACATCAGATATGATAATCAGATGAGGATGCAGCAGATATGATAATCAGATGAGGATACAGCAGATATGATAATCTGATGAGGATACTGCAGATATGATAATCAGATGAGGATGCAGCAGATATGATAATCAGATGAGGATACTGCAGATATGATAATCAGATGAGGATGCAGCAGATATGATAATCAGATGAGGATACAGCAGATATGATAATCTGATGAGGATGCAGCAGATATGATAATCAGATGAGGATACATCAGATATGATAATCAGATGAGGATACAGCAGATATGATAATCTGATGAGGATGCAGCAGATATGATAATCAGATGAGGATACAGCAGATATGATAATCAGATGAGGTATAGCAGATATGATAATCAGATGATAAATATGTTGGGTGAGATGGGGAGAACTGTCTCCTGAGGATATTCATAGCAGTATGAAGATAAAGAGATATCCCAGAGGACTACAGAATAAGAATCCTAGTGTGAGTGTTCAAGAACAAAGGGAACATTCACAGCTGTGGTCAGTATAGAGGTATCAAACTCATGCAATGTGGCGTAAACGTTATGGACTCACAGCTGTGGTCAGTATAGAGGTATCAAACTATGCAATGTGGCGTAAACGTTATGGACTCACAGCTGTGGTCAGTATAGAGGTATCAAACTATGCAATGTGGCGTAAACGTTATGGACTCACAGCTGTGGTCAGTATAGAGGTATCAAACTCATGCAATGTGGCGTAAACATTATGGACTCACAGCTGTGGTCAGTATAGAGGTATCAAACTCATGCAATGTGGCGTAAACGCTATGGAGAGGTGATTGATAAATACACAGAATACCAGAAAATGAGAGGGAGATAAGCAGTTAGATTCAGACCGGGATGCAGCACAACTGACCGCATGTTTGCACTGAGACAGATAGTTGAGAAGATACTAGAGATGCAGAAAGAATCCGACTGGGCATTCCTAGACTTGGAGAAAGCATATGCCCAGGTCCCAGGTAAGTTGATTTAGGAAGTCTTTCAATGGTTTCAAGTCACAGGACCCAAAGATATAAGTACAAACAGTGTTTGGACTCACAGCAGGGTTCCCAGTGGGAGTGGGTGTACACCAGGATTCAGCTCTGAGGCCATTGCTGTTCATACTGGTGATGGACTACATTAGCAAACATATTGGTGAGGACAGCTCAACAAAGTTGCTATATGGAGATAGTGTGGCATTGCATGCAGCTCTAAGGAAGAACTTCATCAAAGGATAATGGAATGGAATGTAAAACTGATGGCACATGGGATGAAACTAAGTACAGATAAGACAAGTGTAGTGGCAGAAAATGGGGAACAATCAAAATAATTGAGACAGAAAGGAAGATAGTGGAACAGGTTAACAGCTTCAAGTATCTGGGATGGGTGATTGAGTAGAAGGGAGGTCTGAATGAGGAGGTCAAAGCTAGAATCAGAGGGGCTACAGACAAGTGGCACAGTGTCAGGGGTAGTGTATGGCAGAAGAATGTCAAAGAAGCTGAAAAGTAAGATGTATAAAGCAGTGATGCAACCAGTACAACTGTATGGTACAGAAACCTGGGCAGTAAAGGCAGAGCAGATAGGGGAGCTAAAGGTGATGGAGATAAAGTGCATGAGATGGGTGGTAGGATGCACACTGTGGGACAGATGAAGTAATGAGGACAAAAGAGCAGAAGCCAAAGTAGCACCAGTTCCACAGAAGGTCAAAGAGAACAGATTGTGGTGGTTTGGACACAGGTACAGGAATGCAGAAGCCAATGTGGTGAAGAAGATTTGGGACAGACAGGAAGATGGTAAGAGACAATGAGGCATGACTGTCAAAGAAGGTAGGAGAGTGGCACCCTGACCCCCATATAGAAAACAGGAAAAAGGGGGGGGGGTGAGTGATGATGGTGATGATTTCACTGATACAATCCATTCTTATGCTAAAATCTGGGATACAGTTTGTAGATGTGAGAGTTTAAGTCTGTACCCAGGATTAACTCTGCAGGCACAGAAAGGAATGTTGAAAACGCCAGTCACTTATGTGAACTGACTAGGACATTTGATGGTTCCACAATCTTTTGTTTACATAGATATTTGCTTAGTAGTCAGACATGTTATGAAAGAAAAGAAAATATTCTGCATGCATACAAAATGCATGCTTAACTGTTCCTAATTAAATTAATACATTTTTCTGAGCTTTTAGCCAGTCTTAAAATTCACACATTTACTGTCGAGAAAATAACTTTGATATTATTCAGCTGTTGTGTAGAAAACCACAGTGGGAATGTCATTACAGGTGTCATTGAATGTAAATTTACAAAATAGTAAACAACTAAAAACATTAAAAAGAAAAACATTTTTAGGGTTGAAGTTCTGTGAACCTAACAATGTGGGGGCTGTCTCCCTCGTTCTTTTATAATTAGTCCATAACACCACATAGGAAGAAAAGACCCTGTTAGGAATTTCTCATTTTTATCATTAAATATACTGAGTGATAAAGCAACATATGATAATTTATAATTGTCAGGGAGATGCATATTATTTTTCTGGGTTAACTGGTTTATTTCATATAGTAATACTGAATATTACATGTGTTTTTTATAGTATGTCTAGATATCCTCATATTAGCAAATAAACGTCTTCCTCTGGATTGTGGTCAGACTGTATGTTCTCTGGGCACATTGTTCTGGTTCATAAAAAGGTAAAATATGAACTACTTCATAACATTCCATAAACACAGTTTGTGTCTTTATATATTCATAGGTTAGTAAGAGAATACTGTGCTAACTGCTCTGAAGGGTCATTTTAAATTGCGCCGATAACCTGAGGCCAGAGTCAAGCCCTGAACCTTATGTCTGTGAGTGGAAAACCTTAAGCAACA
>NC_056739.1:51546093-51548593 GCF_019279795.1 Protopterus annectens | reverse complement strand
CGTCGTGGAAACATTGTTTGGCTTGAGTTAAATGAAGGACATTCTGCTTCCTTGTCTAAAATGTAATCTTTGGGCCCACTTCCAAAAGACTTTCTCTCAGTGTAAGTGACCGCTTCCATTGAGAGTAGGTCTGTTGGAATCTGGCCCCCAGTGTAAGCCTGTTTATAACTAGTACTTAAACTGAAGTAAGTCAGTTTCACTGAGAACAGGTCTTTTGGAATCAGTGCAGACTTACTGAGAAAACCTCTTTTTTGGGGTTGCACGTGTAATATTTCTGTATAGTTTTTTTTTTCTGTTACCAATACTTATTTTCATATTAGGTTTTGTTAGCTGGTGTTAGCTCTCCCATTCATGTGTTTCAAACACAGACCTTTTACATAAAATTGGAATAGACATTGACTAATATACCAGGAGTGACCACATCTAAATAAGGTATTAGAAATAGACTGCAATGACAATTCACATCATTTGCAATGGCATAGAGGAATAAATTATTGATGCTAACCATGGAAACCCAAGTTCAGTTAGCAGGTCAAGTGCTTATTGGCATTGGTAGGTGGGGGGGTATGCTCATCCTCTAGGAGAGGGAGTAGCCTAGCAAGAAGCAAGCTGCCCCAAATCCTCCGAAGACAGGAGGTAGTTCCAAGGAGTATCGGGGGCAGGCTTTTGGCTCACTAAGCTATCATTTGGAGGTAACTTTCAATAATGAGTCCATGGAAGCATGCACTCTCAAGGAGTGAAACATAGCATATCTCCACTGGGACACAGGTAGCTCCCTTCCCCTCCCCTCTAAAGGGATGGAGCCATGACTATAGAAAACATGCTCAGCTGACCTCAGGGCTCTCTGTATACTGACGCCCCTGATGGATTTCTGCACATACAGTACTTAGGTATAGTCCCTTATTCTGACCAATAAATGGACTGAGTCTGATCAGATGTGGCTTAATATCTGGGGCAAAAAACAACCTAGTAAAAAATCCTAAAGCCTTTCAGGAAAGTTCAGATTTTTCTAACTCTGTTATTTTTTTTAATAAAATGATTGTGCCTTTTCAAGATGACTTGGGTAACACGTTTGAAGCTAAGAGACCTAGCATTGCATTCCATACTGGTTAATATCAAGGAGGTAAAAAAGTGGCACAATTTCCCTATAATGATTAGATATACATTTAGGATAACATGGTAAGCAGAGTATGCTTTTTGGGACTTTGGGATGTACACATTTGTTAAAATCTAAATTGCCCATAATAATAATAATAATAATAATAATAATAATAATAATAATAATAATATAAAGCAAGCTGAAAAAGAGAGGGAGATAACAAATTCTATTAAATAATACTAATACTAGTGAAAAAAACCTGCCTCAGACAAAAAGTCTTTGCTATGGAACTGGTTATTTTAAATGATTTAATATAAATTGTTTTTATGTCACAGCTTCAGGCTAGTCTGTTTGCTATTGCTGTTTATTTATTTATTATTTATTTCCAGTTTAATAACCAGGAAGGTCCACTGGGCTCAAGGAGCCGGTTTTCAGTGGAGGCCTGAGGAGAAAAGCTCCATATTACATAGTAAAAATGGTACAATTAAGCAAATTGTAATATTATACAGTAAAACTAAGCAAGGTATAACAGCAAAATAGATGAACATACATAACATACTTACATGCTTACAGATTAGAGAAAAAGTAGTACGGAGTTTAAGTTCTACAGAGGTTGTAAATCATCTGTGAATGGTATACAAACTAACATTTATAAGATGTCAGTAAATAAGATTAATCCCAGGAAAGGGGAGAAGAAAGGTGGGAAGTACATTAAGTACAATGAATGCATTCATATAATAAGCAGGTGAGGTAGGTGCAGTACAACTGCATTTCCAATTATGGGAGAGGTAGGACTGGAGCTGGGTTTTAAAATGTTCAAAGTTTTTAGAAATTCTTAGAGAAGGAGGGAGAGAGTTCCATTTTTTGGCTAAGGAAAAGGATAGGAGAAGCTGACCAGCATAGCCGGCTTTAGGCACCAGCGAACCCTGCGGTCGCTGGAGGCCCCCAGTTCCTGGGGGGCCTCCAACCACTGCAAGTTATCTTATCTTGATATTTTGTAACATGTCTGTCAAAACAACAAAAGCTAGTACATGAATCTTGCATTTCTAATAAACCAGGTGAGTAATAACTCTTATTTATATCTCCTTTAAAATTCCAAGATATCACTGGTTATAGTGACAGTGTTTTATCAAGCAACAGCTTTCACAATTCCATTAAATATTTTACCACTGACATAGTGCCCCTGGCTTAGTTATATCCTGCTGGTGGATATTCTCTCCACTAAAAGTAGCAGTATCTCCAGCTATAGATACTTGCAATACCCATGGCTGCAAGGGCCCCCCAAGACACTCTTGACTGCGTGGAGGGCCCCACAAAAGCTACGGCTGATTGGGGAAAATGAGGAGGAAAAAATGTATTAATGCCCTGATTAGGCTGTTTAACCCGAACCAGGACTATGAT
>NC_056739.1:51376093-51543593 GCF_019279795.1 Protopterus annectens | reverse complement strand
AATGCCATTTCATCTATGTCCAGACCTGTATGTAAAGTTGCTGCAATGTATCATTGTTGCAACTAAATGCCAGTAACCATAAATATCTCCTTGTGAGATGGTCCAACATAGTGTGGTACACAGGCCTTTTGTAATGTAAGAGTACTATAGCTACAGGTCAGTCTGTGTGCACTACTCCTAAAACTTTGCAGTATGAACTAAAATGTTGCTTAGGATAGGTGGCAGTGACAATGTGATACTTAGACTTGAAGCGCTCAGGGGGCCCCCAACTTGACATCTGCTGGGGGCCCCCAAAATGGTAACACCGGCCCTTTTGACCAGCGGGACAATTTGGTTTGTATACAGTAATTACATTTTGGTGGGCAGATCTTAGAGTTCTGTGTGGGGTGTATGATGGTAAGATGTTAGTGCTGCGCATTTAGTTGGTTTAAAAATTAGCTTGTGGGCTGTAGTGAGTTGGAGGTAGTCAAGGTAGTTGGGAAGCTCCAGCCAATTCAGCAGGTGGAAAGATATACAGTGATGGGCAGAGTATTTGGATTTGGTGGAAAATTTTGAGATTTTGTTGTAACAGATTTTCAGTTTGGAAGAAATAGAGAAAGATAGGTTGGTTAGTAGGGGAGCACTGTACAATAGTGATGGTAGTAAGTAGGTAGGTAGTGGCGAGTGTTTGTCTTGTCGAAGGGGAGAGAAAGTGGGAGTTTATGTACATCATGCCAAGTTTCTGATGTGTTTTCTTAATATTTAGCTGAATATGAGTATCGAATTTTAGGTGTTCATTAATAGTAACCCCAAGAAGTTTAGCAAAAGGAGCAACTTCTATAGTGGAGATGGCATGGCTGATAATATTGAAAGAGGTTTTGTTGAGAGGGAGGGATTTTGAGGGCGAGAATAGTAGAATTTTAGATTTGCTGGCATTCAGAGAGAGGTGATTTTGAAGCATCCAGTTCTTAGTAGTTGAAAAGGCAGTTTGGGTTTTTGTTTGGAGCTCGGGGAGGTTAGAAGCAGAGCAGGCTAGAGTTTAGTCATCTGCATACTGTACAATCTTAGTGTTAGGAATGGCTGCATGGAAATCAATAAATATATTAAAGAGCATTGGGTCAAGTATGGATCCCTGGGGTACCCCAGTCGAGGTAGGAAGGAAGGCTGAGGTGCCAGTTTTCTATTTCATGGCCTGCGATTTGTCAGAGAGGTAGCTGGTGAACCAGGTAAGGGTGTTTTGAGAGAGAATAAGGTTAGAAAGGTGGTTTAGGAGGTGGGTATGGGAGACAGTTTCAAAAGCCTTGGAGAGGTCAAGAAGGACTGTGGATACAAGTTCACCATAGTCACAGGTGTGGTTTACTATGTCTAGGAAAGAGAGAAGAGCAGTTATTGTGGTATGGCCAGGACGGAAACCATGTTGTGTAGGGGTGAGGTGTTGGTTATTGCTAAGTAAAGGCATGAGCTGGAGGTGGATGCATTTCTCAAGAATTTTTGAAATTGGGGACAGAATGGCTATGAGTCGGAAGTTAGAAATGTTATTATTTTTGCCTCCTTTGTGGAGGGGTATGATAAAAGCTGCTTGCCACAATTTGGGGATATATGATTCCTGTATGGATCTATCAATGAGAATGCTAATGGGGATGGTGATACCATATGCTGCAAGTTTTAGAAAGAGTGAGGGGATATTGTCAGGGGCATTGGAGCATGGCTTAAGCATAGAGAGAAGTTTTTTTTTATGTATGGGGTGGAGATGGGTTTGAGATGAAATATGGGAGGAGTGTTAGGAATGGAGAGTTGGGTAGAGGGTTTCAGTTGGGAACAGGGGCTGTGGTTTGGGAAGGTCTTGGTGAGTTCTGCTATATAGTTAGTAAAGAAGGAGTTGAATAGAGTAATTTTTTCTGGGTCAGATTTACTAGTGTCAGGGCAAGGATTGTTTTTGGTATTTGGGTTGAGAAGAGAGTTAATGGAGTTCCAGAATTGTTTGGGGTTCTTGGAATGATTAGACTGGAGTTTGGTATAGTAATATTTTTTTATCTTGTATAATTTGTTTTTGGCTAGGTTGTGGAGTTGCTTATATTTAAGAAGGGTGTCAGGGTGCTTATTGTGATGGTAAAGTTTCCAGGTCTTGTCTCTTTGTTGCATAAGTGTTTTGGTATCTTTAGTTAGCTATGGGGCAGAATTGGGTTTTATACATTTTGTTTTTGGGGGCTTGGGAGTTTAGGGTATCTAAGAAGGTTGAGTTGAAGAATTCAACTGCATCATCTAGGAGGAGAGGTTTTAGATTGTCCCAGTTTGTAAGTTTGAGAGAATTGTAGAAAGTTGGGGGTTTAAAGTTTGTAAGGTTTCTTGTATGGATATATTGGTGTAGGTGAGGAGTGGAGGGGGTTGCTCTATGGATGAAGGCTGGCAAGTGGTCACTAATGAAGTCTGGTAAGATGCCTGTGTGTGAGATTTTATTTGGGTGGGAGACTAGGATCCAGTCAAGAGTGGAGCCTGGGGGTTGTTTTTATTGGGTCTAGTAATGGCATTTGTAAGCTGAATGAAATTGAATAGATTGATAGATATGGAGGGATTATTGGTATTAATTTTGTTCCAGTCAATGTTCACACCACCTAATATGTATGTCTCAAGCTTCATATTAGTTGTGGCCCATAGAAGAATTTCTTCAAGTGTAGTGGTATTGTTTCCTGGGGGGGTATAGAGGACCATTACACAAATGCTTTTATAGGTATTCATTTTGAGTATTCCTATGACTAGCTCAGCGTTGTTGAACTGAGGGATGGGGTTTTGGTAGGAAGTGATGGACAGCAGGCTAGAGTAGATTAAGGCTACTCCTCCTCCTTTCCTACTTTGGGGGTCATATCTGAGTGCTTGAAACCCAGGGAGGTAGTTTTCAGAGTCAGTAATGTGGGGTTTTAGCCATGTCTCAGAGACAGCTACTATGTCAGGTAGGGAATGGTATAGCCAGGCATGGAAGTGGGCTGTTTTGTTTTTTAGATGGGCATTAATGGTCAGTAGCTTGAGATATTTAGGGTTGGCAATATTGGTTGCAATTGGGAGAGTAGGATTGTTGCTTGTATTAGGTCCGGGGTTGGGGTGTATGTCTCCTGTTAAGCATAGGCACTTGGGAGCAGGGGCTTGGGTTTGCTCCTTGAGTTTTGCGGGAAGTGCAATATTGCTTTAGGTATGTGTTGTTTTATTGAGGATGGTAGAAGTTTTGGTTTGAAGTAGTGAAGTGGGTTTGGTTGAACTAGAGAGGAGGATATAGTGTGAAAGTGAGATCTGGTAGGGTGAGGATGGGTGTTGGGGTGGTGGTGGGGGATAGGAAAGAGGGGGAAGTTTGTAAGAGGAATAAGAGGTAGCATGGAATAGAGGAATTAGAAGAAGTAAGCTGAGGGAGGGGATGAGAAGGGTTTGAGAAAGGGAAAAAAGCATGGTGTGAGTTAAGGTATAAAGGAAGTAGTTCGATGTTAGGGGGGCTGTGAGAGTGTAAGAGAGAGGGGTATAGATCTGACTACAGGACCTTATGGTTTGGGATGGAGGAGGAGAGGGGGCAATTAAGTATTGGAGGATGAGTAGGGGAGGGGATAATGAGGTGATGTGAATGGATTGGTTGAGAGAGGAAGGGGAGGGGACTTATGGCTAGAATAAAAGTAGGAGTAGTGGGAGCGGGTTGGAATTGAGGGCAGGGTAGGTGAGTGGAGTGAGCCCGCAGGGTGAATGGAATGTTAGAGCCAAGAGAGATGATGGCTATCAGGAGTCAATCAGTGGAATGGAGTCTGGAGCAAGGAAACTTGGAGGGATTGCAGGGGCAGATAGCAGAGATAAGTCCACACTGTGGGGTCAGGGGATAGAAGGAAAAGTAGGATATACTGAGAGAAAGCAAGCCAGCAGGAATAAATGTAGGATACACTTAAAGCAGGCAAGCCAGCAGAGTAGGATTTATATTATTCTAATATATAGCGATTGCAAAAAATAAGAGTTATTTCACTTCAAAGTTTAAGGTGTTATCTTCCACTTTTCCTAGATCATCAATGATAGACATCACTGTTCACATGAGTTGCCTACATGAGGTAAGTCAGTTTATTTGATGTAAAAATGTGATTTAGAGACACCGCATATGAACACAGACATTCTTCCAGAATCATCCATGCCCCTACAGGCACACACACACACATACACACACACACACACACACACACACACACACACACACACACACACACACACACACACACACACACACACATTAATTCATCCCTCATCCCCATTTCTTTGTTGGATTTACCTGCACAGATACTGCTTCCATAGGACTGAATGGGTGGCCATCGTCTCTTGACTTATTCACTTTTTCTCCAGCTGTGGAAATTTTCATAGCAGAGTAATTCTCTGAGTTGCTCAGCAGCATAAATTGGGAGCTGCTGGCATTCTAAGAGCACATGGCTGTGGCTAATAAGTATTACTTCCCCCCCTGGACTGTCCTATTAGCATGGAGCTTGATCAGCAGGACCGAGATCTGTGCTGGGGCTCACGCTAGCAGGAATCCTCAGTTGAGGGGGGTAGTCTAAGAAATGGAACAGCTTACTGGAAGTGAAAAATGGCTGTGTTAAGTAAGCCTTTCCAATCCCAGAAGGAGTCTTTTTTTATGCCTTGACCATTTATATGGCAATTATAATTGATACCCGTTTTCAAAGTCCCACAGTGTTACTTTTACGAACATTGAAGGTATAATCTTGATTTTTGTATCAGCTATGAATTACTGCACAATCTGGGTATTTTTGTACACCATCTTGGAGAACATCAACATCTTCTATTTGAGTAGTTCAGGAACCCTGTTTGCAATCACCAGTGAATGTTTCCATCTACAACCCATTTTCCACTTTTATTTCTGAGATGAAAAAGGATAAAAAATGTGTAGGACTACAAAGCTCTGTGGAACTCCACCATAACCCCATAGAACAGGTAGGAAGCCTCCCACCCCATATTTGCTGGTTCCTCTTAAGCAGTAATTTACGCATTGAGTTATATATGGATTGACATTTTATATTTTTAATTTCTCATTTGTAGCTTCATGTGTGATAATGCTGACTACCTTAGCAAGGTTAGGATAAGTAATATGCATGGTCAGTACTTGGTAAAATGCTGCAGTAGCTTCAAAGAATACCGCAAGATTAAATAGGCAGGATCCATCCTTTGCAGACCAACGTAGTTCCATGTCTAACATCAACAGGTCAAGTCCTTTTGGATAACTTGCATTGTAACTTTTTTATGATTTGACATTGAATACTTCTCATTATGAGTGGTCTGATATTGTTTGTAACTCCCCTTTTTGAAATGGTAACACTACAGCCAGTGACAATACATAAAGGATGTAGTTACATGCTAACACTGCTTAACATAATTAGTAAGGGGTTTCCATGATTCTGTACTGGAAACCATTACATATACTGTATTCCCATAAATACTCCTGGTGATTAAATAGACTTCATGTAGGCTTAGTGCAAAGCCTAGACAAAGTTTACATTTTTGTGCAAAGAGCAGCAGTGCTAATTGCATATTTATGCTCTCCATTGTGTTTTCAAGAATACAAGAGTGGTTTCATGGCCAGCAAAAGCAGCATGAAGACCTGCAGACATGTTTACCTATGAGCAAATTAGTTCTGCATGATTTCACTGACAGCCACAATGACTACCAGGGTTTATTATAAGGCAATGCATAAAGGATTAACGCATTATAGGAAAGTGTAGTCAGTGCAGTGTACTGTGCAAACCTGTTTTAGGCACACTGAAATAAAGTTTTGGTGGTGATCAGCAATGGTACATAGATTGCATTTTAAATAATTATTCTGGGGAAGTGTGTGCATTAAAAAGGGCCACACACATGAATTGAAGGAATGAAGACAGGGGAGGAGGACAAGTGAAACATGATTATGTACAGCAGATAAGGGCATGTCAATGTACATACACTACAAAGACAAGACAGTTGTAGAATGAACACTAATCACAAATGTACATGATACACCACATAATAATGTTTACATCTCCTGTGTGCGTATAGTCATATTATCACACAGTTATTGTATATTATATGATGTCACACAAGGTCACATATCAATGGTGTGGATATAGTCATATTATCACACAGTTATTGTATATTATATGATATCACACAAGGTCACATATCAATGGTGTGGGTATAGTCATATTATCACACAGTTATTGTATATTATATGATATCACACAAGGTCACATATCAATGGTGTGGGTATAGTCATATTATCACACAGTTATTGTATATTGTATGACAGTCACACAAGGTCACATATCAATGGTGTGGGTAAAGTCATATTATCACACAGTTATTGTATATTATATGATATCACACAAGGTCACATATCAATGGTGTGGGTATAGTCATATTATCACACAGTTATTGTATATTATGACAGTCACACAAGGTCACATTTCAATGGAGATAATTGGTTGTGGTATAATCACCCTGATATGATCACTGGAGTGGACATTTAGCAAGGACATTATATACAGTAGGGGGTAAGTGCATATTGTGAAAATGTGAAATATGAGTTGCTTGAATATGAATGTAATGTCACCACAGGTCTCTACCAAGTGGGACACATAACAATAGGCTCATAGACAACATTAGACAGAAGCATGCACAATCATGACAATATTAGGATAATACAACCATCAATCTGTGTCACTGGCATAAAATATGTGATTGTGAGTTACTATACATGGCTCTGCATGAACACACATGTACAACTGTCATGATTTGTCAGTAATCTATAAGAGGAATCAAGCACACCTTCCTCAAAAATTAACATCTTTCAGAGGAGTTAAGAGGGACACTATTACACCTGTAGTTTAAATTATGAGCAATCCTGGCTGGTTCAGTGGTTTGCCTGACATATAAATACCACAATCCGTACTTGCATGATTGTAACCCATGCCATCAATGTTGTCATTCAGCTATGTATTTACTGTATGCATTACAGGGACACGTATCACACATGCAACTTGTATAACAACCTTGAAGGGGAGTTCTGCCCTGTCAACTCCTAATGGTTATGCATCAAAAAGAATACTTAGGTTTGGCCAATAAGATGTATGGGAGTTCACTGTGGCAAAAGTGATACACTTGATTAAACCATCCCTGGAAGATGTGTTAGGAAATACAAGCAAAAGGGTGCACTTTACTCATTTACTGGTGTGATGAGGGTGGAAAACAATGAGACTATGATGCTCTTTGATGTGGATGTCTTGCATATACTCAGGAGTTGTGCTACATACAAGAGATTAGTCAGCACTGTGGGCACATACATGCTGGTGGATGTTTTGCATACCATACACCTGAGTAGGCAGGTCACGTACCACTTCGTTTACTCATAGGGGTGTCGATATTGTAATGACCTTGTGTATTTGCTTTCATGAAGGAACTAATCTCCCCGTGACTGCTGTTCATTGAATGTGTCTCCATGGCTCTAGCAGCAACCATTTGTGCGTATTAATCCTATCTGCATTATAACAATACAAATCTTGAATTCAAAGTTTGTCCACAGTTTGCAGTCCTCCACAAAGCTATTTAGACCAAGGATGTGTAAGTTAGCTTTGACTTCTGAGAAATAAATAATGAACAGGAAAGGGCCTAGTACAGAATCCTGAGGTAAGGCCCTGGTCACGGAACTCCAGACAGAGGTGACTTTACACATTTCGACATTATGCATCATGTATGACATCCGTTTGTCTACCCACTCGGTGACATAGGTGTTTATGCCCACTTGAGACAGTTTCTCTGTAACACCTGAGTGTGGCACATGCCTTGGCCAGGTCAAGTTGTGCAAAATGAGAGTGTTTTCCAAATGCATGCCCTTGGTGACCTTCTTGAAGGCATCAAACAGATGTAATAGACATGCTGTAGCCTTAACAAATCAAACAAGAGTTTGGTACACAGATGGGAGATTACTTGCATCCTTTCTGATAAGGTCCATGATGATTCATTGGTCTGACTCACAGATGAAGAGAGTGAGGAGTATGTGTCTGTAACTCCATGCATCAGGTGACACCCCCCATCGAATGGATGACTGATGTTGCTGCTGTACACCCTTCTAGAAGAACATAGACTGTCTGGAGGCTGTATTGAAGTAGGGATCCAACTGTCTGCTAGGTAAGGTTTTAAGTCACACTCTAGGCAACCTGGGATGTGTCAGTGCCCATTGATTCTGTGTTATCAGTCATAGACAGCACACACATGAGCTGCTCTCCTGGGAAAAAAACAAGTAATGTTTGCAGGTATACTTTGGCTGATGGTCAGTGACTAGATGGTGGGAGGGGGGATTATGAGACAATGTCAGCTAGCAGATTGTCTGTTTTCTCAGGTTGAGTATTGCTGGTGACATCCACAAACAGTTGTGTGGTTAGTTGTGTATTCCTCTTAACATTTCACATTTATTGAAATAAATAATTTTTGAAAACACCTCTCAATACAACCTTGGTTGTGCATTACATGTCACACACTGATACTGTTCACAGAGTCATGTAACTGTGCCAATATCATGTAATTACATTAATTGTACAAGATATGCCTATATGTGTTTCATGGGAAACCTGTGTTTGAATGATCTGATGCCATATAAGGACACATTACAAATCATTTTTTGTGGCTCACGCAGAACATTTCTTGATACAAATGCTAACAATCACACAGTGGTGCTGCTGACCACCTCAATAATCCTTGGGAATAGCAACACAACTGCACATACAATGAATTACACAAGGTTGCACTTGAATCAAAATATGTGATATTTTTGTGTATATCACAGCATTGCAACATGTGGATGAAACAAAACTTACGTGCCCATGTAATCAGTATGAATTTATATTGATGTATGTCATGTATCACAGCAGAGAACAGTCCAAATGGATTCTTGTGCTTTGGGGAATACACTGAGATCTGGTCAGAATGCCCAAGGGGTGATGGCCCCATTGAACGCCAATAACCTTAATGGAGTGGATCAAGGTTTTTTACAGCCAGTTATAGACAATTGGCTGAAGCGCCCGTTTTGCTTCCATAATATTTCTAGAGACTCTGTTTTTGAACAGAGTAGTTCGGGGAGCATCAAAGTACCTCAGAAATTAAATCTGTTCGGTCAAAAATTAATTAAGTTAAGAAAGTTACAGTTAGAGGATGCCTATTTTGGAGAATGTCAGCATTCCAAAATAGTCCCAAAGGGCTCCGTTCATAGCAGTATCCTATGGGCCTGGAGGAAGGATCGGCCTTCCATAAAGATTTAATTTCTCTCTTTGATAAGCATGGGTTCGAGCTCTTAAATTTAATATGCCATCATTACCAGGAGGCAGTCACCTCTCTTTCAAAAGAGCTAACTATTTTAGATGAAGCCATCAGGAAGGACATTAATTTTTATAGATACAGATTTGATTACGATCGGATCTACACTAGTATAGACCAGCATGTTTCCAAAATAACTGCAAACAAAGTTAAAAAGTTGCAAAGGGACATTAAAGCTTATAAGGAGGGCTTAGCATATCCCAAGCCTCCTAAGTCCCAAGACAATTATTTGGGTACATTAGCTCGGCATTCAGATGATTGGAATGGAACTGAAGAAGTTAGATCTGATATGGTTAATAATGGCCATGATGGGGGCCCTTCAGATGACCCTACTAAATATAATCCAATTCGAAGGAGTGACCGGATAGCTTCACTTAATAAACCGACTAATCCTCCCTTGGAAGGTGAGGGCTCAAATTTTCTGAACACAGCCTCGTCACCCCAACCATCTCTGGGATGGAAGTTTAAGAACAGACCCAGGAACAGGAGGAACTGACTAGGATACAGGCTGGTCCTTCCATCTCGGAGCAGTCTTCCCTTGAGATAATATTCAACACCGGAAGGGATTTTAAGATCTATAATTTTTCCGGGTTTTCTTTTCCTCCACCTCTGGTTGATCTTCTGGCTAAGGGCCTATCGTTCGTACCAGCCCGCAGGGCCAATTTGGCTAACACGTTGGTTGACTTAAAATTCTTTACCAGGAAACTGAATTTACATCTCCTACTAGGGGACCAGTGTTCTTTTCCAAAGGCTTTTTCCATTCCCAGCACCTTTAATCCACTCCTGCTTCCTTCAGTCAATGTCTTTGATCAACTATGTGACCTGGACATTCGTGCTACCCTCCAAACCAAGAAGAATGTTGGCTTTAATACTACCAAGGAGTTATTGGCTTTGCTTGAACTGTTATGTCACTCGGGGGTCAGAGTGATGCAGCCGGACAAAGGGGGAGGCCTAGTGGCTATGGATGTGGAGGATTATATTAAGAGAATGGAAGCTATTCTGGCCTCTGAGATGTATGATGAGGTATCTAAAAATGAGTTGAACATCAACATATCATGTGTCCGCTCTTATTACGATGACATGTTTATTAATGGGGTGATAGATTTGGATGTGTTCAATTATATTTCTATATCCAACCCCAAGATTCTAGCTTTATTTGATAGCCCTAAGATCCATAAGAATATGTTGGATCCGCCCATGTGCCAGTTGGTCAGTGCTAGGGAGAGTATGATGTATGCTGGAGCCAAGGTTGTGGACACTATCTTGAAAAAGTATGTCATCAGTGTGGAGCACATCTCAAAGGATTCTTGGTCTTTTCTAGGCAAAGTGAACCAGATTCCATTCAAAACCGAGAATGATTTCCTCACTTTTGATGTGATAGACTTGTATTCCTCTATCCCCCACTCAGTAGCATTGGAATGGATTCAAGCGATTTTGATTTTGAAACAAGCTCCTGCCAAAGAAATTTTGATGGTCAGAGAACTCCTAGACATAGTTCTTACATGCAATTATTTCTCCTTCAACAACCAATGTTTCTGTCAAAGGATAGGGGTGCCCATGGGGTCCCCTTGTGGGGCCAGCATAGCAAATTTGGTGATGGCATTCTGGGATAAAGAGTTTATCTTTCCTAACCCATTATTTAAAGAGAAAGTCCTATTGTATACCCGATTTTTGGACGCTATTTTCATCATTCTCCAAGGGGGGAGGGAAGTAGCAGACTCCATCCTGAAATGCTTTAATGCATCTACTGAATTCCTTAGGTTCACCTCTAACCTTTCCATGGAGAAAATTGCTTATTTGGATGTTGATCTATCTAAGGATAAATATAGGGGTTGCTATATGGCCA
Source organism: Protopterus annectens (assembly GCF_019279795.1). Taxonomy (NCBI): domain Eukaryota; kingdom Metazoa; phylum Chordata; order Ceratodontiformes; family Protopteridae; genus Protopterus; species Protopterus annectens. Next base: position 51,532,402 of record NC_056739.1, on the reverse strand, counting down.
ACATCCGTTGCAAATCTACTTTTTCAAACTCATATTTGCACTTTGAAAGCAACCACCCATTTCATCAGAAAAGGTCGATAGTCAAGGGCCAACTGGTCCGGGCGGCCATGATGGTGACACGGGACAGTGATTTCTTAAAGGAATGTGAGTTTATCAGAGACCACTTTTTGAATAGGGGTTATCCCAGCCATCTGATTTCAGACCTCTGTAATGAGGTAAGTCGTAAGAGGGAGAATGGGGTATATGTCCCCATTTTGGGCCAGTCTATTGCAGATCAAGGTGTGTTGGTTGATGATACTCGGATTAGATCTACTTATGCCTGCAGCTTCATCACTACTTACAGTTTGGATGCGGGGGCTATCGCTTCTATTATTATGAAGAATTGGTGTTTACTGACACCAGACAATCAAGGCCCTTCAGCTTTTTTACAAGAGAGGTTCCAACTTGAAAAACATCCTTGAAAGGAAGCTTAGACCTACTCAGGCACGTTTGGGCATGTTCAAATGCAACATGTGCAGATACTGCCAATACGTGAAAGCAGGAACTTATTCTGCGATCAGAGAGAGAAAGTACAAAATCCAGGGGAGGTTCAACTGTGCTAGCACACATGTGGTTTACCTGGCCCAGTGTTCTTCATGCCCGACTTTCTATATAGGGAAAACTGACCGTAAACTGCATGAGCGCCTATATGAACATCTATATGCCATCAAGAAAGAAAAAAATGGCAAATGCACTTGCTAAACACATCTGCGAGTGCCCGGGGCATGGGTTTAGCTTCACAGTGATCGATCAGATTGTGCATAACAACAGGGGGGGGCCCTGTTTCCAATTTGTTGGAACTCAGAGAATTGCTTTGGCAATTGAGGTTGGAAGCATACCATTTTCCAGGCTTGAACCACATGTTGTCAATTTCCTGTGCTTTGAAATTGAAAGGTTTGATAAGGTAGTTTTGCTATTTCATACATTAATGTGCAAAATTATGATACATGTTTTTCAGTAGCCTGTACATGCATTTCTCCATCATGGGTCCAATTTATTAACCATGAAGTGAGTTATTTATTTTATTGCATTTTCATACATATTTCTGGTTCCTTTTTCCAAGTCAAGCCTGTTGGCTATTGACTTATTGATTTTTAATTTTATATCATTAAGGGAGTGTTTTTTATATTTATATATATGTTTTTTTTAAATAGTTTCATGCCTTTTTGTATGTGCTTTTTAATATATTGAAATTTTGTATTCCGACCACAGATGGCAGTGTGGCAAAAGTAGGGAGTTATATTGTAGTATTTAAACAGGATGTGTTGAATGTGTTTATTTCCTGTTCTGAGGAACTTGGTGAGGAGTCACCGACGAAAAGCTAAACAGAGACTTTGTGGCTTAAATAAACATTGAGTACAAGTTTACTTACTTGGTCTGGACATTTTTTACAGATTTTCGAATTTGGTGTGCAGATCCCTGGCTCCTTCTTGTGTAGCAGTATGTCATGTATGTCACAGAGCATTTATTGATCATAGGTAGACACATGCACACCTGTGTCATACTGCAAGTGTCACTGTGATGGTGGAATGAGAACTGTCTAGTATGTTGATCTGCTCCACTGTAAAATTGTCTAAAGAGTAACATTTTGATGTATACACACTCAAGTTGCCTGCTGTTAGATTAGAACCCCTATATATAGGTAAAAAAACTTCAGAACACATTACTTAGTGTTACTGCCACAACATAAGTTTGTTTTGAATGCTGTCAGAGTGCAGGTTATACAGGATGATATTAGTGCATGTTTGAAGAAGATGAGGAGTATCTGATACAATTGCGGACTCACATGCCATTCTAAAATTGCCATTATACTGATTATTGAATGCACACACATAAACCAGTTTATGGTGTGACTAGAACCCCTACCTATCTATAGAGCACAGTACTTAAGGCAAGCACTACAGTACAAGCCTGGCTTTTATAGTGTCAGACAACACTTTATAGCTGATGACATCAGCAGTGTCTTGTGACAAGAAGATGGTAGTAGGAGTGTCTCACATGATGGTCTACAATGGTCTCCTGAATGTGAACCAAGTGAGCACAATCACCATCATCAGCTGACAGCAGTGAGAGTAGAACCCCTAACTAACTATATACATAGAACAGTATTTGATGCAAGTGCCACATCACAGGTCTGGCTTTTATCATGTCAGACAGCACTTTATAGCTGATGAGATCAGCAGTGTATGTTTGTGAGAAGATGTAAGGCTTATATGAAAATGGATGTGTAGGCATGTATGAATGTCATAAAATCTGTACGTCATGGTACTGAAGGATGCACACTTACGTTCTTCTTGCTACATGCGCAACAGTTGACTGCAGTAAGGTTAGAACCCTTACCTAATTAGGAACATCCATTAGAGAACTCAGCATGTAATGCAAGCACCAAAGTCTGGCTTTGATATTGCTGATGGACAATTTATAGTTGATGAAATCCTCTTTAGTTGTTTGTGAGATGATGTTTGGAGGCCTTTATAAAAATGCTAGATAGCAATTTATGACTGTAAAAATATTTGTTCTCCATGAGAATAGATTGCTGACTGTAGGACACAGGCTTATGCTCTTCTAACTACACACATATGCACCAGTTGACTGCAGGGAGATTAGAATTCCTGTCTAACTAGGGTACCAGCTAGTGAACTCAGTACTTAGCACAAATGCCACAGCACAAATCTGACTTTTATACTTCTGCTGGACAATTTATAGTGGATGACATCCTCGCTGGATGTTTGAGAGAAGATGTTTGGAGGCCTGTATGAAATGGCTGGTTAGGCATGTAAAACTGCCAAAACATGAATTCTGCTTGTGACTGGATTGATGATAGTAATGAATTCTGCTTGTGACTGGATTAATGATAGTAATGAATTATGCTTGTGACTGGATTGATGATAGTAGGATATCGACTGGTGATCTTCTGACTATGCAGACACACTTACAAATATATAGAGACACATAATGTGGCTGCTATCACAATTTAACAAACATGTAAGTATTTTGTTCCCATCTTCAAAACACAGTAGTTAATGAAGAATCCTGTTTGATTTTTTCTCTGACTGATCCAACACCTTTTGGGGCTAGTCAATCACTCCAAAACTTTGCGTTAAGACAGGAAGTGCAAATTGTTTTATAGCTTGGACTTTGTTCCTAGATGTCAGAGGTATTTTCAGTATTAGTTTTAGTTTTCTAAAATATTCCTTACTAAGTTTTATTCATATTTGTTCATGTTTTATTGTTGATCCTTCATCAATTTCCAAATATTTATGCATTTCCTCTTGCTCAAATTCTTTTATATCACATTCCTGTTCTAAACTTATGTTTTCTTGGTGCTGCAGCTTTCCTGCTTTAAATCTTGCTTTTACACATTTATCAAGACCAAATGACATTCTTATATCATCTGAAAAGGTTTGATCACTTGCAGTTGTGCTTTCAATTCCTCATCTGATGAAGTATACAGTTTTGAATCATCCACAAAAAGATGAGAAGTCTTTACACTTTGCTGTTTTCTTAGATCAAATTGTAGCCATGACCTAATCTTAAGTAGACAGCTAAATGGGTTAAGAGCAAAACAAAAGAGCAGTGGTGACAGTCACCCTGGAATACTCTCAACTGAATTTTTATTCCTAGAATAATAATGTGTCCTTTATCATGTTTTAACTGCACAACAGTTTGTCACTGTTTCATGGTCACTATAATGTAATCGATCAGTGTAGGGTATATCTTATATATTTTTAGGCACTCTTTTATCCATGAATGTTGGATACTGTCAAATGCTTTTTTTAGCATATCCATACCATACTTAGATTTTTTTTTCTCTTTTTACAGTTTTCCATTATACCTTTAACAGCAAATGATCCTTTGTTCCATGTGCCTTTCATTTTTGACCCTTTTGTTCTATTGCCATGATTGAGTTCTCTTCTAAATAACTAAACTCTGTCAGTATCAATTCCAGTGTCTAGTTTTTTAATGTCATTGGAAGGCAAGTTATTGATCTATAGTTTTTAGGACAGCTTGAACGTTTGCTCTTAAGTAAGAGTATTGTTTTTCCTGCTGTTAAACAGGTTGGTGTTTGTTGAAGGTGCTCATATAACTAGTATTTAATCATGGCTAAATCTTCATGTAAAGATGTTAATACCTTTATCAAGAATTAGGTACTGCATCCTAGACTAGGGTTTCCAATTAGGAGCTTTTCTTTACTTTGTTTCAAAATCTCTGGCTGTTACTTCATTCCATTTCATATCATCTACATTTGAACATCTTATTCTTTCTTTTATGTCTTCTTTCCATTTAGCGTCTTTGTTATGTTCCACAGGATCTTCAAAGATATTTTTCCAAAACATATCTATTTCTTTTTCTGGTGGTGTTTTGATTTTTTCTGCCTTGTTTCGCAGTTCTCTATAAAACATTTTCTGGTCATCAATAAATTGCTTATTGCACTTTTCCTTTATATTTATCTGCATATCTTCTATGTTTTTCTCTCTGTGCTGATATTTTTAGTATATTTGCGAAAGTAAACGATAGATCTTGATCTGTGCTCATACTGTGCTTTGCTTTTATTGGTTTACTATGAAAAACCCGAAATGCACAGAAAAAAATGTCTGTAACAATGAATGGAAACCATGAATTCCTGAATACTAATTAGGCATAAATGCCAAATCTTTTGAATGAATGCAGCAGATTCCATATTTGTGTTGAATATCGAACATGCCGTCAGTGTAGGTGCAAATGTAAGTGAAACACCTACACTGGCATTCATGTTTTAGTAGGGGGCTAGCTCCCCTGCATCCTCAGTGGGAGTTATGCCCACCCACCCCCTGCAAACTATATATTCCAACTGCGAGATCACACTACAGTGAGGAAAGGGATACATTTCCCACTCCACTCTGTTCCATGATCTCTGCCCATAACATTGAATACGAATGCACAGTTGCATTCACGGATATGTACTCTCAGTTTCCCAATGTTCGGCAACATGGACATCAGCCAACAGCCAGTTGTCATGTCTTTTTTCACAAAACCCATCATCAACATTCTCATAGTAAACTGCTTTTATTATGTTTGTCTTTCTGTGTATTTTTGTTAATCTGTTCCCTCTTCTAAGCTCTTCTAACAGTGACACTTCTTGTCTTAATTGCTTTATAGTTTTCTGTATTCATTACTTCCATGATGGCATTTGATTTCTCCCCTTCCTTTCCCTTACTGCCCTGTGATTTTGTGGTAAGACTGTATCTGTTATTAATTTAGCTGCACAGTAATATATCCTATTTATTTCCGTTATATTGCATGAATGTGTATGAACAGTCCTAATTACTGTGTTTGTTTTATCAGACTTCTAACTTTTTGGGTTTTATTGACTTTCTGTAGTGAAATTATTTCATCGATCTTAATATGTTTGTCCATCTTAACGAAATCGAGCGATTCTTCTCTTAGATCATTATCGTCTTCTGAGACCACATTCTTTGTTCTCCATTTCCTGTAACATTCTACAGAAAGTTCCAGAGCACCTTCCTGTGCCACATTCTGTTCAGTTTCATCCTGTGTCATTTGTTGTTCTTCAATATTAAACCAGTACAAAGTATCTTCATATGGCAACTGATCGGATGTGTCCCGCTGCACTGGTTTCTCCTTAATTTGTGGATCCATTGCTCTATCCTGCTGTGATGTTATCAGAGTTAAATTTTATATACTAAATCCTTCACTGCACAGATAATACATAACCTCAGTTTATATTTCTTTTACCTTCTCCATTACTAACCCTCTTTTCTACTTTTCCACTTTGCTTTCTTATTTTTTGTATTGTAAAATGTTCCATGTCTGGATGCCTTTGCCTGTATTTCTCTCCAAATATCTTTGGTGCTGCTCCTTTTGTGTTGTTTAGCTTTTCTTTCTCCTTTTCATAAATATTGCACCATTTTAAATCTCTTTTTTCTTTTCCATGTCTATATTTCTTTTCAGATGTCTCCTAGTCCTCCTGTTTCTCCTTACTTGGGGGGGGACTTGTTGTTCCATCATACTATAATCTGTATTAGACTTTCAGCACTAAATCCTTCAGTTTGCAGGTATTCCATAACATCATCTTCTATTTTTTAACTTCTGTTTTACTAGTCTCGTGTTCTACATTCCCTCTTTGTGATCTTAGTTTTTGTATTGTGAACATTTTCAATATCTAGATGCATTTCTCTTTGAATATCTCTGTGGCTGCTTTTTTGCGTTGATTAATTTGTTTTTCCTCCTTTGCATAAATATCACACCATTATCAGATCTCTCTTTCTTTCCCATATCCATGTTTCTTTTTTATACCTTTCAAAAATCTCTGGATTTTGTCTTTTATATTTTTGCACTTCTTCAGTCACTTCTTTTTCCAAATGGCCCACGGTTTCTTGGTCTATATAATGTTTTTCATAAATCTAAGACTCCCTACACTATGGAACAGAATCCCAGTCCATGTGAGGCAGAGCCCCTCACTGACTCTGTTCAAGAGAAATCTTGACGAGTGGATGGGAGATCGTAGGTTTACCCCGGGAATCATCTCTGTGTCACTGCTGGACAGAGGCACAGCAAACTAATGGGTATAGTATTCTCATCCTAAGGGGTGGTGAAAGCCACACACACTCTGGCTAGGCTTATAAATGCCCTAGGGCAGATAGCCTAGTATGAACCTATGAACCTATGTTGTATTAATGAACAAACATTTTTATTTCGAGCTTCTGACAGTTTTTCTTGTGCAAGTGTGTTTCTTTCCTCTAATTTCTCTCTTAATATTTTTGTGTCTGGAAATTCTGGGCTTCTTTGCATAATGGTAACAATGCATAATTTCTTTAGCCTCAATACTCTACTTCGTCATCTTTATGACTCTTTTTTGGCCTATCATTTTTTGTGATTTTTGTGGACTATTTCCTTCTACAATGGGGGCAGCATCTTCCCCTGGGCCTGGCCCAGCCCCATTGTAGGAATGTTTCTGTTTCTTGTGGATTTTATCAATATAAAGGTTTAGATGATGGAGCAATGCATTTGTGGTAGGTGATATTTGGGAACTAGTACTGACATACCGATTTTCAAGTGCATGGGTCCAGGACAAACATGAGTCAGTGTAAATGCGTTCAGTCAGTAAAACATGTTTTTACATAGATTTTAAGGAGATGAAGACTAATTGGGCAATACCCATAAGTAATACATTATAATCAGCACTTTCCATAGTGCTCCGCTAAGAAGCTGGTTTTCACGACTGATGGCAAAGTGGTTGCACATGTGAGATATGCATTTAATGATTGCTGCTTGAACTTCAGGAGTACCTCTCCATATTGGTTATGATAGAAATAGCTGACAGATACTAAGGTGTTTATAAGTAATTCATATTGGAAATGTTGTGCCATAAATTTTAGGACATTAAAAAGTATTAATATGGCTTTCCCCATTTGCACATACTTAAGTGACGAGCAAATGCAGGTCTCTGTTTCACTGATAAAATTATGAATTCTATTGGTTCACTTTCTTCTGAGCAAACACTCTAAGTGGAAAGGAGTGACAGTAAGCACTTTGGACAGTACTGAGTGGAAGAAAAACACATGTTGCCTAGCTGTCTCTGTAGCAGCAGATGTAACAGTAGTAAGTTCTAATTATGAGCACAGATGATACATGGTTTGAATCCACCTTAATCTAATTTTTTATATATGTATTGATGATGTAGTTAATAGTTATATGTGATAATTTTTGCACATGTGAGAGCGACTGACTACAGTGAAGTACTGTATAAAAAAGCACTACTAAATTGATTTATGTCAACAGTACACATATGGGTTTGCACATAAATATATATATATATATATATATATATATATATATATATATATATATATATATATATTCGACACTCTAAATAAATTTACATTTTTAATATGAGTGCCTTTATTCTATCTTAGCCCATGTATTTGCTTAGTACAGCAGGTTTAAGCAACATTGCGTGGAGGTAACCACACCATGCCATAAGATGTGAGGACCCATTCACAGTTGCAAGGCTTTGGTGTGCAATGAGACACTCTGTGCAAACATAGAAGACAAAAAGTGAAGGGCTTCATTGGAGATTTATTATTTGTGTGTGTGGTGTGTAATTTTACTAGATTACAGGTGTGAAAGTGGAGTAGATGGGAAAGTGGAGAAATGGGGGGAAGCATGGTGAAGAACAGAAATATAGGAATGTGGAGGAGAGAATTAGGAAACAAAAACATAGCTATCCACTTCCTCAAGTGTAAAATCAACATGCATCGAATATTGGATGAATTTGGACTGTCACCTCAACAAAGATGGGTGACAGAAACGCATTCATATTGTATAGCCAATTGGACCAAATCAAGTGTGTCGAGAAGACACGTGCGAAGTGGAGAGCTATGTATGGGATAAGATGTTTTGGGGGGGGGGCAGGTGCCCATTTTTGATTTTTTTTTCAGTAATAAAGGCATGCTGGCTAAGGGATGTAGGTATGTCAAGCTCACGTAAGTCAGATAGGTGAGGAAGTGGATACAGACAAACAGGACAAACAAGACTAGAAACAGGGATGGTGAGGGACACAACAGGTTGGGGGATACCATGACTGGGTATAGTGAGGGGGATAGCAAATGGCCATGCCAGTCAAGCATGGGGACATGAGAATATAGTCCTCACATTTAGAATTGTCATCACCGCCCCCTTATTGAGCTTGCTGTTGGAGTTCTTCAAGTTTTCTTTTGCCCAGCATTCCAGAGAGGATCTTCTCCATCTGGCTGAGGCATGAACCAGTGGTACTTCCCAAGATTTCACGCACCATGCCTGACATCTCCTTGCAGGTGACAAAATTACTAATTCTGCCAATACTCCCAGAGGTTACCACTGCACCAGCTGCCAGGGTAATGCTGCCTGATCTAGAGGGCCCAGGTAGTGCAGGGGCTTCAGGGGCAGTACTGCCAGGTTGAGTCCCAGGTGTGCTGGCTGTTGATGCGGCAGCTATTGGAAGGGTGGCAGGCTGAGCCATGCTGGTTGGCCTACCCCCCTGTGTTGGCAATTAATTTGTCATTTGTCAGAAACTGATGACATCAGAACATTGTGACCACACATATAAAAATAAAAAAAGAGAGATAAGGGGTGGGATAAAAGTGAAATAAAGATAAGATAATTAGAACCATCATATGTTACATACAATAAATTAGAATGATATAAATTATAAATTAACTTTTATATTAACTGTACTTTTTAACTACAAACTATGACTCATAATTGTTCCAAGTAATTCTTACAATATGCATATATACTGCACATATGTTTTATCAAATAATACAGATTAAGTTAACAGCATGGCATCTATGCCAATTTTGATGAAATTACTGAATATGTTTTTAATTATTTTACGATATATTTGTTACCTGTGGGATATGAACCCACAACATCTGAATACAGTATAACAATTGACTCCTACAGTAGGCTTGAGCTGCATACTGAAGCATGCATGCATGCTTGATTTTACAGTTAAGATATGCATGCTTAATTTGCTACTCACATATAGAAGACCAATGCTTTTGATAACAGATTATTCTTTTGTGCTGCATACATGTCCCATATGCTTCTCTAAGTCTTCCAAATACTCATCATGGGCATCCCTTTTCACTGCAATCTCCTGGACAGCTGTAAAAGACAAATGGGAGAAAAAGAGAAGAGCATTATGCATACCGGTCTTTGTTATATCCAGCTTTCTATATCAGTTAAAGTGTCTTTATCTGTATACTTACAAAACTGTGGGATGTCAGCAGGCCTAAACTCATCCAGCCCCTATTTGAGTTGTGCTTGCTTGCGCCTTTTCATGTCGTAGTAGTGCCTGCATTGGTTTCCAGTGTGTGGAATACCAGTTGTACTAGACACAGCCTTGGCCAGACTATTCTAAGCCTCTGATTTGTATTGTGACCTGGAATAGTCCCCTGCAATAGCCTATGGCTGTGGCATTTTACAAGGAGTCCAATGAATATTCTGGACTCCTCTACACACCATCTTTGAGCCCTAAATTGGACAACTTCCCTTCTAGTTTCTGCTATGTCTGTACATGTCAAACAGCAACAGAGTTTTTTCCTGCCAATTTGTGTTATCGCATTTTACAGTTATTGAGCAAACACGAACAACCAAGCCAACCACATTTTTGCAGTGTTAAGCAAAGAGAAACAGTGCTAAACAGAGAGGAAGGCAGTTTATGATTTAGGAAGAGTAATGTGGCAACAGGAATTAGTTTTTGATTTGGATGCTGTTGTACCTGCTAATTGATTTAAGTTTGCAGATGTACTGAGAGTATACATTTTATGACCTGACACATTTTTTGTGTGGATTTACACACTGAAAAATAATTTGTACAATGCAGGATTCAAATCTATGTACAAAAGACAAAACATATTCTTCCACATATGTGTTTTTTCAACCTTATACAGAAGAAGTGCTTGTCAGGCATGCTCATTACTGATAGACACATGATACAGTGAGTGGTTAACTATGTATATGTGTGACCTGACAAGGTCCCAGTTTATAAATTCATGTGTATATGACTGTTTCCGAATTAGGAAGTCCATCCCAGGCCAGAAAAGACACTACACACCATCTCTGAGCCCTAAATTCATATGATCTCCAGTGCTGTACATAATTATTGCTATTTATAATCTTTAGATTGTTCTTTAGTTTTTAAAATTGTGTAAACAAGCATTAATACATTTTGGAATGTGTGAGATTAGAACCCTGGCTGACATGGTGTGGGCATTAACTTATACAAGTATTGCAGCTGAGTCCTTGTTTGTCAGAGTTGCTCATTAGTTACACATACATTAAAGAGTTGAGTATTTAACCATGATGCATGTGACATGAAAGTTTAGAAAATAAATGTTTAATTGTAGAATCATAATTCTACTGCTACCCACAGTTGCACATTTAAAATATGTGATATCCTGTGTATGCTCAATGCAACTGCTATATATAGTTATGTCTAAGTGTAATCATTTTTCTATTGTACATTTTTATATAAAGTAGAAGGGCAGTTATAAAACTTTTGACTTTATTGTATTAGAGCCAAGGCTCACTTGTACTGGAGCTCTTAACTCACACTTGATGCCACAGGAACAACTAGGGAGCAGCTGTTTATTTTCACATTTATTACTGTGTGTGTAGACCACTGTGCAAAGCCACTTAGCGTGTTTGTGAGATGGAAGATCACATGTGATACAATGTATCAGTTTGGAAACTGACAAGTGTCTGCTTGTTGTTTGCATGTGTTCTGGACCTGCATGTGCTTTGGAAGCTTGCTGACCATGATGCAACATCACTTACCTTGTTTATGCGATGGAAACCAAAAGATGCAAAAATATATCCTTTTTGAATTACCAAGTGTCTGCCTATTGCCTGCAGGTGTTCTGTGCCTGCAGATGTTGTGGAAGCTTGCAGTTTTGCTTAGTGTATTTGAGTGGTGAAAGGCAAAAGATGTAACAATGTGTCTTTAAAGGCTTGTTGTCTGGGCCATTACACCATGTTGAGCAGAGGTGAGCAATGTGCAAACAAGATTAACAAAGCTCAACATGCGTCATTTTTGTAAAAAGTGTTTAGTGCTTTTCATTAGTAAAAGATAAGTGTGACTCTTGAACCTTGATCAACATATACTATGTGCTGTGTGATTCATCATATTTACCAGATGATCGACTTGATTATCAACTTTAATTTACGCTGTCATTATCATAGAAGCACATTTCATTCATTTTAATCTGTTTCTCCATTTCAACCATATTGGCGCTAAACTGTGCACTGCACAAATATTATTTAAAAAAGAAAGCAAACAAACAACATTTTAACACACCTTACACAACTCTGGATTTGAACTATCAGACTAATGAACATACAAAACCCAGCAATAGTGTCTTATCTCTCTTTGCCACAGAAACATCTTTGCAGCAGGAATGCAAATCATTGTGTATAAAAGCAAGTCTTGTTTTCACCACAGTATTATAAAGGCATATAACACTTTAACACTGTCATTTGTTTGTATTTATGTCACTTACATATTTAGCGCAATGAATGATCACACAACCATTTATGAGTTTTGTTTGCACTAGTGCAGCTCTGTCTTCTCTTTTTATTGTGTTCATTCTTGTCTTATTTGTGCTGTACTCAGACACACAGTGTATAGAGCATTTTGTTTCATTGTCCTTAAAATGTATGATAATATCACATGACAGTAAAATACTGTTTTTATTAAAGAAAGGAGAATTTGGCTATTAGTGAGCAAAAAATGAGAAATGTGTGCTGTTTACTTCCATTTCAAAGCTTGCTACAATTACTTCTACATTTGGAAGTATATCCTGGGTGAAACATCCACCGCAGGTATATCCTGGGTAAAACATCCACTGCAGGTAAGGGAGTCTTAATTGCTATTGTATATTCCTTCTCCCAGCCAGTAATCATTGACAGGTGCAATCCATTAGCAACAAACACTGAGGAAGTGCCTTACACTATGTTTATATGAGATACATGAAGTCAAAGGTTTGGGATTCACAATTCTAATGAGTTCACACCTCATTTGCATCTTCTCTGTGCTCAGAGGCCTGAATCAAAACCATAAGAAGGCACATTGCTAGACATTTTGAAGGTGATGGAACTTGTGTATCTGGAGAACACAGAGGATTCATATTTCTTCTGATTTATCTGCACAGAAGGCTTCTGATGTTACGATATTATTGTATTTTCAATTACATGCAAATTTGTAACATTACAAACAAAATGTTATATATATATATATATATATATATATATATATATATATATATATATATATTAGAGAATGAAAGCTGTTATCTGTGTGAAGTTCTTATAGTTATCTCTTGGCAGAGGATGTTCTGGCAGGCATTGACATTCACAGATAGACAGCTTTATTAACTGTCATCACAAATGTTATTTTAAAACTGCTTATCTTACAGTCTCCTATATTATTTAATGGAAATGTAAAGTACTATATTGTCAATTACATGGGTTGTTATGCTTCTAAGATGGCCCATAGACACCACCAGGGGAGTGCTGGGCACACTGAGAGGTGATTAGCAACTGTATACAATTGACTTTTGTGCTGTAAATGTGTACACATTTTGTGACAATTGTGTTGAAGGCACTTATAACAAGTGAAGTATGTGTTGTTCCTTGGATTGTACAAACTGTCATGTTCCTGTTGTTTTGGGGTGGGGGAGCCAAGTCTTACTTGTGTGTTGCACAGCAAAAGTCTGGTTTCAAGAGCTTTGCTGTTACAGTTGTGTAGTCATCTTGGTATTTTAATGGTAAACAATGCAGTACTGCTTTGGTATTCCTTGTTTTGGATGCGACACTTGTTTGTGTGTAAGTGTGATATGTTACAAAAACAACATCCTTGAACCACATGCCTTTTACTTACTGTTGTTACATTACCAAGTAGGATGCAAGGATCTGCCATTCATTTGTGTTCCTAGACATTCATTTTCCTTTTCCATGTTCAACCTTCATAGTCCAGCAATTACAGGTGTTTTACTTCAGGGCTGAGTCCGTGTAATGCTAGCAGTACACAACCATTACATGTGTAAATAAAGTTTTTGTCAGTTGTCTGGCATCACTGTTACTGTACGTATGTGCATAGGATGAAGGTTTTACCCCCTTAAGTGGTGAGCATCTGTGCTATCAGTTGCCTCTTGGCCAAGGTGAGGACATATTGTGCACACCTGCATCTACCTACACCTGCAGTGGCTGGTGGTTCTCTCCTCTGACTCCTCACCTGTGTGTGGCTGTGGTGACTTTGCTAGTGTACTTGGGATGTTTGACCCTTCCCCTTGGTGTTCCTGCTGCAGCTATTTTCTCAGAATAATATTGTGAAGGATGGCACAGAGACTAAAAATTTCAGCACATGTATGGGGTTGTATAGCAGGGCTTCCCCTGATGCATCTAGGCATCAGAACTGTGACTTCAGCAGCCCAAACACATGCTCTATGATATTTCTTGTTTGAGTGTGTGCGTGATAGCATTCTTCGGTGGGTGGGTGTGCATTTCTGATGGGTGTCATCAGCCACAGCTCCAGTGCATAACCTGCATTCCCCAGTAAATGACCCTATGGGATATCCTCCAGGAAAACCTCGGATAATATGTCACACACTAGAGGGAATTGTGCCAGATATGTGAGTCATGGTAAGTGCCTGGGTTGCCAGTATACACATTCAGGATGATTCCCTTAGCATTAAACATGACCTGGCAGTTAATGGAGTGGAAGCCCTTTGTGTTGATGTAAACCCTTTCCTGTTCCTCAGTTGGTGCTTTGATTTCAGTCTGCATACAGTCTATGACACCTAGAACTTCAGGGAAGTGTGCTACAGGGTACAAATCCTGCAAAGTTGGAGCTCCGTCCTCAGGTGCATGGGGAAACTGTATGTAATCACTGGCATGCTGTAGCATAGCATTCAGGAATTAATGTAAGATCCTCGATGCTGATGCCTGTAACACCCCAACATATTCCCTGTTGGTCTCACGGTTCCTGTGGCTAATGTTATAAGTGATGCACATACCTTAGTCTCCACAGGTATTGGTTCCCCTTGGTTTGTCCTTGTTCTCAGTTGTGTATGAATGAGGTTGCAGAGTTCCTGTAGTGTGTCTCAATCCACCATCTAGCACTCTCCAATTTCCACATCATGCAGACCATGGAAGGTTAAATGGGGTCTAAACGCCATGCTTCTTGGCTGAGGTCTATAACCAGCATCATCATAAATTTGGACCTATTATACATACACATGTATAAGAACAACAGCAGTCCCTGACATTGTTTTAGTAGTTTGCATGGCTGTATTCCAATACATTTTGGAATTTGCAAGGAAAACCTACACTGAGTCTGCATGATGGCTTTATAGTTTTTTGAATACCACCTCCATCTTGGATTGGTTGATTAGCATACAATTCAACTGCCTATGCTGTAATTAGCATGCAACAGTATTTACTGCATTTTCACAGCTCTACATGGTGTGTAGAGCTGCTTACTGGATACAAAATGGTGCACTACCATGCAGGCTTTATTGTATCCACACCACTGAGTTTTTCATTCTATTTGTTGTAGCAATTATCTTATCTGTGTTTATATAAGGGAGTCTCATATTGTCTATTGATATCAAATGGTCCAAAAGACAGAACACACAGCATGTGAGTGGCAGGTGGTCAGAGACTATGAAGGTGAGCAGGGGTGTCCCATAGGGCTCAGTGTTGTGACCTCTATTATTCAGCATTTACTTTTCTGATGTCCAGACCATGAATCAAGACAAGTCTACCTCTGATACCCAGGCCCTTCATCAGGAAATTACACTCATAAAAACCTGATTAATAACTGGCTGAAATCTGAAATTAAATGCTAAAAATGCAATACCATCATGTTTGGCAGACAACCCCTCCCTATGATTCCAAAAAAGACAACACCCTTTTCCAAAATTAAAATGTTGCTTGATACCTTGGAACTTGGATTCCTTCCAACTTAGGTCAATAATTCCCTCTCCTTTGATCATCATCTGTTTGTATAATATGAGGACTAAACCAGACCATCTTTTGTTGGGGTGGGTTCTCCTGCACCCTAGGGCAGGAGTGTGCAGTTAGATGTCATCTGAATGAAGGTTGCTGGAACAGGGATCAGTTTTGAGCTTTTTCATTGGTTAATTTGTTTGAATCCATTTGCTCTCATTTATTAAAGAAGCACCATGATTGTGAGAGTTTGTGCTTGTTTGCTCATCTTGCACTGCCGAGCAATGGTGGCCACTGTTGGTGGTTGTACACGCAAACATTTTTGCCTGCAGATTTTCCCTTAGTACTCTGCTGGTGCTCCATTGGTGAGTTCTCCTAATTGTCCCTCACTGACAGGTGATACATTCAGGGAAGCTCCTGAGGTACCAACACAAATCCTACCCACTAACCCTTCGTATTTTTGTCCACTTCTCCTGTCCTCTACTTTACCTGATCCTTCCTGTCCTCTCCCTGTTTTCTGACCAAATCAACTTACCTAGCATTATGGATGGACAATTTCCCACAGTTTCTCCAGTCAGCCTTGTCAACATGGGCATCCTGAGGCAATGTAGCAACTGCCTCATGTACACTGACATACCACTTCTTCTAGTCCACACAAATTCAGTATGTGAGAACTGTAACTATATCAAGAACCTAGAATCCAAGCTCTCTCACTCCCCAATCAGTTCATCTGATACTAAGCAGGTTGCCAGCATGCACACCTCACGTTCTGCACCTACCAAACCAATGACACATAAACCTGCATATGTGGAGATCCTTACAAGAAGCTTACCTAAATATCAGAGACCTCCCAAACACAAGCATGCCTCACATAATACATCCTTTGCAGAACATAGTACACATAATATATCACACAACAGTGTCTCACCAGTCAAGTCCCTAAGGCATAACACAAAAATAAACATCTTAGTTATAGATGACTCAGTTGTGAGACATACAGATGCCCCTCTCACCAGGCTGGTTAAGGAAAATTCATGGTCAGCTGTCCGTCAGGTGCCAGGATCCACCACATCACACATGCACTCAAGTCTCTCAACAACAGGCACTGTTATGATGCCGTCATAGTCCATGTTGGCGTGAACAATTTGAGATGTGCTTCACTAGACTTTATGAAGACAGACATGACTGAGCTCTCGGACTATGTGTCTCAGGCAGGTATGTCCCTAGCCTTAAACAACATTTTACCTTCACCCAGGATGGTACCTCAATACAAACAAGAAATACTTGACTTCAACAATTGGCTTAGTTTCTGGTGTCATTCAAAGGGGAGACAGTATCTGTCAGTCTGGGATGGCATGGCCAGCATATCTTGATGCTTTGTCAGAGACGGTCTTCATCTGTCACCCCTGGAATTCCAGCTACTGGTTAAGGCTCTTGCCATCCCCATTGTGGCTTTTTAGGCAGTGTCACAACAACAAAATTCCAGAGGTAAAAATACCCTCTAAAAACAACCTGCTGCTAAATGCTGCACTCACTGGAAGCAGTCCTCACCTTGGAAGTTGCTGACATTTGTGCAGTCAATGAGACCTTGTTTATTACTGCAGGGAGTACCCCAGCTATACCAGAATACATTTCCTTCCACATGTTCAGACCACAAGCTGAAGGCAAGGGAACTAAAGGAGGTGGTGTATCAATATTCACTAAAGATAAATACACCTCTAGATTGGCTAGACAGCACGATTCCCTTGAATTACTTCAGATGCATTTGACTGTAGGTAAAACCCCTCTTCGAGTAATTGCCAGCTACAGGAACCCCTTACATAAATCAGCGCATCCACTCAGCCTACCTGAGTCAATCAAGCTACAACCAAACACTCTGGTTTTGGGTGACTTTAATTATCCATCAATTGACTGGGCAAATTATCCGTGTTCTAACTAACCCCCAGTAAAGAAACCACCATAAAAAACTTCTCCAAAGCCAACTTCATACTACTCAAGTCAGAAGTGACAAACTTCATGACACCCATGCAGACGGGAACTGAAAGTTCAACTGCTGAATCCTACACTAAGGCACTGTACGAGTACATCCACTCATGCATGAATCGTGCCATCCCAAATAGAACCAAAATGCTCTCATCCAAAAAAAGGAAGCCAATCTGGTGGTCCCCTGCCATAAACAAACTTTACAACAAAAGGAAGAAACTTTTGCAGAAAAGAGGAAAATTCCAGGATGCAAAAAACTCCCTTACTAGCCTCAGTAAGAAGCTGAGATGCCTCATAAAATCCTCCAAAGATAGTTATGAAAATAAAATTGCCAAAGATTCCAAAGACAACCACAAAGCATTCTATAACTATGTCAAGAATCTAAATGGCAATGCTCAGATCTGCTCTGAGCTAAAACAGAATGGCAATAAATATACTGATCCAAAGGATATTGCCAATATCCTGGCAGATCGATTCAGTGCCAACTTCACCCCCCTCTCACCCCCTAAATGGCCCATCTCAATACCGGAAGATTGCCAAATTCCAGTAATAACGGCCACACAGGTACAAAACGCACTCTCTAAAGCCAAGAATACAGCATCCATGGGACCAGATGACATCCCGGCTGTGTACTACATGAACTACAATATGAACTGGCACCTCACCTAAGTGTCATGTTTAATCATAGCCTCACCTCAGGTTTCATGCCCACTGAGTGGCGCAGAGCTACAGTTATCCCAATCCACAAGGGGCGATCCACCTTGGATCCCGGAAACTACCGTCCCATCAGTCTGACAAGCCTTATCTGCAAGGCCATGGAGCGTATTATCATGGAACTTATAAACAGAGACATTGGCAACCTTCAAACACTGGACCCCACCCAGTTTGGGTTTGTGAAGGGCCGATCTTGTCTCCTGAACCTGATTGACTTCTTTGAATCAGTCTCCAGAGCCATGGACAAGGGTAAGGTGGTCCACACAGCCTATCTAGACCTTGCCAAGGCCTTTGACACCATCCCCCACTCTCGAATCATAGATAAACTTACTAAGTTGGGTATTAATCCCTATGTCACCCAATGGGTTGCTAAATGGCTTACTGATAGAACCCACACTGTAAAAGTAGCCGACTCCAAATCCAGCTCCAGACAAGTGACAAGTGGAGTACCTCAGGGTTCAGTCCTGGGGCTGCTCTTGTTTGGCATCTACTTCTCTGAAGTACAGGTCAACACTAAGGGACTCTGGCTAACAAAGTTTGCAGATGACTGCAAACTGGGAGCCATTATTGAATCCCCAAATTATGTGGATACTCTACAAAAGGGCCTTACAGAAACAGATGCTTGGTGCCAGAGCCATGGGCTCAAGCTCAATGCCAAGAAATGTATTGTTATCCCTTTGGGAAAAACATGTATCCATGAATTACCATATAGGTGGCAGTACACTAAACACAGAAAGTGTGATAAGAGACTTGGGGACACAGGTGGACAGTGGTCTCACCTTCGATAACCACATCGCCACAACAGTCAGGAAATCCTTCTATGTGGCACACCTCATCACGAAGGGCTTTTCATCCAGAAAAAGGAGGTCATTGTCCCACTGTACTCATCCCTCATTAGACCCATTATAGAATACAACGCCCCATTTGGTATGTACCTCTCAAGACATCTGCAACAACTGGAAAGGCCTCAGAAATACCTCACTAAAAGAATCACAGGCCTAAAGCAGATGCCCTACGCTGACCGCCTTAAAAAACTCCAGCTATACTCTGTCGCATATCGTCTACTCAGAGGCGATCTCTGCTTAACATACAAGGCCATGTCAAACCCAGAGCTGTTGGACATGCTACACTTAAAGAAATCCCAATCCCTCAGAGCTACACGCTCCAGGGATCTAAACCTTGTCATCACAATAAACAAAACATGCTGGAGGGATAGGTTCCTGACCCAGAGACTCCCCAGACTCTGGAATAGATTGCCCATACATGTCAAGCAGAGTGCCTCTTTGGACCTCTTCAAGAGGAACCTTGATGTTTGGATGGGAGAAAGGAAATTCACCCCAGAGATCACGTCAGTCGCCCTGCTAGACAGGGGTCCAGGAAAGTAAATAATGTGGGAAGAAATAGCCAGGGAATTGTTATGGCTAGGCTTGTATAGGCCCTAGGGCTGATAGCCTAGTACCAACCTATGAACCTATGAACCTATGAACTTGCCCAAGGGTTCCTGGACTTTGTTAACTCATATACCCTAGACCAGCTGGTTGACACACCCACAATGGGCTCAAACATCCTGGATCTGGTGCTCACCGACATGGGGGACCACTGTACCACCCCCAGTTTGTGGCCATGTCTGGTGAGATCTGACCACAAATCAGTCTTGTTAGAAGTAACTATAACACAAGACCCCACCCCCTTAGCAACAACAACTAGAGTAAAAAACTTAAAACGAATCAGAGTACCAAACCAAACAAGTGAAATTAAAAAACACCACGATACTGGACACAGAAGTGAGATTAACTCTTTCGTTTATACTAAATTGATAAACCTCATCAGATACATACAAAGGGAACTTGCCATTTAAATACAGAAAATTCATGACATCACATCCTGTTAATTTAAAAAATGTACATACATATAAAAATCATATATTGTATGAACTAAAATTTAAATACATGGTATTATATGGCAATAGTCCTATCGGAATAATGCTCTTAATTTCAATAAACTCATAATTGAAATGGTATTGTTCAATCCAGGAAAAACAGAAGCATTTAGTTTCAGTTGCCATAATAATTCCCTCTCTTCCAAAAATAAGGAGATAAAAAACTTCTCCAAGGCAAATTACAGCCTCTTATGTAACAGCATAAATAGCTTCATAGCTCCACCCCCACTGATGGAACAGATACCTGTGTTGAATTATACACCAATGCTTTAAATGAGCACCTGTACAATTGCATCGACTCGGATGTACTTGATAGAACCAAAGAAAGATCTTCAAGGAAAAACAAACCTGCCTGGTGGACAGCTGACATTAATAGGCTATACAATAGGAGGAGGAAATTGCTGTGTAAGAGTAGGAAGCAACGGTCTCAAAACTGGAGACACTCCCTCCTCAACTTAAACAAGCAAATAAGACTTTTAGTGAAGTCCTCCAAAGCTGACTACAAATCCAAATTAGCTTCCCTAACTAAGGATAACCACAAGGCATTCTTTAGTTACATTCATAACCTCAAAGGTAAGGCCCGGATGTGTGCTGAACTTGTAGTTAATTTTGCTACTGAAACAGAAGCTGTGGCTATAGCAAACCTGAAGGCTGACAGGTTCAATGAAAACTTCACTCCTCTGTTCCCACTACATATACCCCAAAGCATACCTAACACCTGTCCTCCACCTAGTATCTCCAAGGTACAGATCTTAAATAACCTCATCAAGGCCAAAAACACAGTCTCTATAGGACTAGACAACATGCTGGGCTGTGTTCTACATGAGTTAAAACAAGAATTAGCATCACCATTTGGCATGCTTTTCAAACACAGCCTAAGCACTGGCTTCATCTCAGGGGAATGGAAGACAGCTACCATCATCCATTTGCAAAAAGGGGGTGCATCCATGGACCCTGGGAACTATAGACCCATGAGCCTGACCATCCTTATCTGCAAAGCCATGGAGCAAATCATCATGGACCTTATTAATAAAGACAGAAAATCACCAAACACTCAACCCCATCCAGTTAGGCTTTGTTAAGGGGAGATCATGCCTGTTAAAATCAGTGGATTTCTTTAAGACAGTTACCAAAGCCCTAGACAAGGGCAAATCTGTGCATATGGCCTACCTAGACTTGGGTATGACCCTTGATACAAACCCCACTCAAGTATCATTGATAAACTCACCTAGCTGATTATCAATCCATACATTGTCAGGTGGGTTGCAAACTGGCTCACTGATAGAACTCATACGGTCAAAATAGTGGACTCCACCTCTTCCAACAGACCCAAAACCAGTGGTGTTCACAGGGATTCATTCTGGGACCCATACTGTTTGGATTATACTTCTTTGAAGTATGGCTAAAACTGAAGGAATGTGTGTGACAAAGTTTGCTGATGAGTGCAAACTGTGAGCGATCATTGAAACCCTTAGCAATGTCAACATCCTACAAGAAGGCCTTCCGCAGACTATTGACTGGGGCCAAAGTCATGGTCTTAAACTTAATGAAGAAAAATGCATTATCATCACCTTTAACAAGGGTGATTTCTCTGCAAACTACCACATCGATAGTAATACCCTAAGCACACAGTCAGTGGTCAGAGATCTGGGCACACAGGTCAACAGCAAGCTTAACTTTGATCACCATGTCACCACAGTGCTAAGGAGGGCATTTTATATTGCTCATCTCATAAGTAAGGACATTACCACCAGAAAAAGAGGTTCTAACCCTCCTGTACTCTTCCCTCATCAGACCAATAACAGAGTGCAACGCTCCCTTTGGTATGCTCCTTTCCAAACACCTGCAGCAACTGGAGAAACCACAAAGGTTCCTTACAAAGAAAATTCAGGATCTTCAAGATCTGTCTTATGCGGGGCAAACTGAAATCATTGTCACTTTACTCTTTGTCATACAGACTGCTCAGAGGTGACCTGTGCCTTGCAAACAGAGTAATCTCTGACCCAGCTTTAATGGAAATTCTCCAAATTCGCAAGTTAAATGGCACACAGGCCACTCGCTCAAAGGATCTTAACCTGGTATGTGACATCAACAGAACTTGCTGGAGAGACAGATTTGTCTCACAAAGATTGCCCCACCTTAGGAACAAGCTTCCTATTCATATTAAATAAAGCCCATCACTGGCCCTACTTAAGCATAATTTGGACAATTGGATGGGTAACTGGAATTTCACCCTGGAGGTTCCACCTGTGTCCCTTTTGGACAGGGTCAATAGGTTATGATTTTAGTGTCTACTTGAACCAGACACCCTTGGGAACATGGGTTGAACTTGGATAGGCCTGTCAGGGCCCTGGAGCCATTAGCCTAGTAACCTCCTTTGATCCTATGATCCTATGTAACAGTAGTCAGAAAGTCCTTCTATTTAACACAGATAACGTGAAAGGAACATCATCCAGATCTAATGAGGCACTTATTTGGCCTATTATTGAATGCAAAGATCCCTTTGATATGTACCTCACCAGACATATCAAGCAACTCGAAAGGCCACTGAGGTTCTTAAGATGATCACTAATTTAAAAAACCTCTGCTACCAAAATGGACTGAAAGTGTTTTGTCTTTATTCAGTACTTATAGATTCCTGAGGAAAGATATATGGTTTGCCTTCCATGCCATTAGGGACCCAGTGGCCCTGAATCTCTTAGATTTATACACTTTTCCTAGGCTAACAACCAAGTGGCATTTCTAAGCCTAGCCACATTTTCCCAAAAGAATAATAATGTCCTGTATTCAAATAGGACATTGGGGGTCAGGCATTTTTAAGCTACATCTGTCCATAAGGAACATGGGTGCCAGGTCCGCTATAAATTTCCTATTCTCATCCACTGGTCTAGGTTGCACTTAAGTTAGGTAATAGATGAACTCAGCTTCACATGGATGGGAAGCCTGTTCCATAGGTTCATAAGTTCAAAGGTTCATAGGTTCATACTAGGCTATCTGCCCTAGGGCATTTATAAGCCTAGACAGAGTGTGTTTGGCTTTCGCCACCCATTTTAAACTAATTTTGCTATGCCCTTTTTCGAGGTTAGTATACTGTGCCTCTGTCTAACAGTGACACAGAAGTGAAACCCGGGATAAACCTACGATTTCCCATACACTCATCAAGATTCCTCTTGAAGAGAGTCAATGAGGGACTCTGCCTAACCTGGACTGGGATTTTATTCCAAAGTGAAGGGAGCCTCTGGGTTATGAATTTGTCCCTCCAGCATGTCCTATTTATTTCAGTGCTGAGGTTGAAGTCTCTCGAGCGCATAGCTCAATGGGATTTGGATTTTCTGAGGTGCAGCATGTCCATTAATTCCGGGTTGGACATGGCTTTATATGTCAGGCACAGATTGCCTCTGAGCAGGCGGTATACCACTGAGTAGAGCTGGAGTTTCTTTAACCGGGCAGCATATGGCATCTGTTTGAGCCCTTTGATCCTCTTGGTGAGGTACTTTTGGGGTCTTTCCAGTTGCTGCACGTGTCTGGTAAGGTACATCCCAAAAGGGGCATTGTACTCAATTATGGGCCTGATGAGGGATGAGTAAAGAGGCACGATGACCTCCCCTGATCTAGATGTGAATCCCTTCATGATTAGGTGGGCTAAATAAAATGTTTTTCTAACCACTTTGGCCACATGGTTGTCAAATGAGAGATTGCTATCAACTTGGGTCCCCAGGTCCCTAATTACTTCTTCTGTACTTAATGGATTACCACCTATGTGGTAATTTGTGGGCACTTTGTTTTTGTGAAAGGGGATGACTATACACTTTTTGGCATTTAGCTTGAGGCCATAGCTCTGGCACCAGTTGTCTGTTTCTATGAGGCCCTTTTGGAGGATGCTTGTGTCGGCTGGAGAGTCGATTATGGTGAACTTGGTCAGCCACAGTCCTTCTGTGTTGACCTGTACCTCCGAGAAATATATAGCGAACAAGAGAGGTCCCAGGACTGAGCCTTGTTGGATGCCACTTGTAACTGGTTTGGAGACTGACATGGCTCCAGCAATTCTAACCATGTGGGTTCTGTCCTTGAGCCAGTTTGCAACCCATCTAGTGACATAGGGGTTTATATTTAAGCTGGTGAGCTTATCTATAAAGCCCGAGTGGGGTATTGTGTTGAAGGCTTTTGCGAGGTCCAGGAAGGCTGTGTGGACCACCTTCCCCTCGTCAATGGCCTTGGTGACTGTTTCAAAGAAATCAACCAGGTTTAAGAGGCAGGATCTGCCCTTAACAAAGCCAAACTGGGTAGGATCCAGTGTCTGTAGGTCCCCAATATCTTTATTTATGAGGTCCATGATGATCCTTTCCATAGCTTTGCAGACCAAACTAGTCAGGCTTATGGGGCAATAGTTTCCAGGATCCATTGAGGCACCACCTTTGTGGAGAGGGACCACTGTTGCTGTACACCACTCTTTGGGTACATATCCTGTAGTAAGGCTGAGATTGCACAGTAGTTTTATGTTTGGGTTTAGCTCTTCTTGGAGTTCATGTAGGACGCAGCCCGGGACACCGTCTGGTCCCATTGATGCTGTGTTTTTTGCTTTGGAGAGGGCAGCTCTTACCTGAGCATCTGAGATGTCAGGGGGGGCAGCAGTCTGCTGGGATAGATATTTGCCCTTTTGGTGGGGAGGGGGTAGAAGTTTGTGCTGAACCTGTCAGCTAGGATGTTGGCAATGTCTGTGGGTTCGGTGTATTTTTTGTCATTTTGGACTAATTCTGAGCATATCTGGGAATTCCCACCCATGTTCCTAACATAACTAAAGAAAGCCTTGTGATTATCCTTAGTGTCCTGTGCAATTTTTCTCTCGAAGCTGGCCTTAGATGATTTTATGAGTGCCCGTAGTTTTTTGCTAATACTGAACAGTGATGCCTTCCCTTTTTGGGATTTTGCTCTATCATGTAGTAGCTTCCTCCTTCTATTGTGTAGTTTGTTTATGGCTGGGGTCCACCAGACAGGACGTCTACCTTTGGAGGATTGGGTCTTGGTTTTATTTGGGATTGCATGATCCATGCATTCCTGAAGGTGTTCATAGAATGCGTTTATAAAGGATTCTGCGGTCTGGGCCGTATTTTCCACAGGCCTGGGGGCTTTGAAGGATTCCACCTCGGTTTTGAGGAGTATGAAATTTGCTTTAGAGAAGTTTTTCACTGTGGTTTTCAGGGCAGGGGGTGGAGTTGGGATGTGAATATCCAGTGAGATTAGTTTATGGTCTGATCATACCAGTGAGGGATACACTTCTGGTCTGGAGCATAGAGTCCCCATGTTGGTGATGATCAGGTCCAGTATGTTTTCCTCTCTTATGGGAGTGGTAACAAGTTGTTCCATAGCATTTGAGTTTATAAATTCTAGGAACCTTTGGGCTAGGGTATTTATTTATGAGGTCCATGATGATCCTTTCCATAGCTTTGCAGACCAAGCTAGTCAGGCTTATGGGGCGATAGTTTCCAGGATCCATTGAGGCACCACCTTTGTGGAGAGGGACCACTGTTGCTGTACACCACTCTTTGGGTACATATCCTGTAGTAAGGGTGAGATTGCACACTAGTTTTATGTTTGGGTTTAGCTCTTCTTGGAGTTCATGTAGGACGCAGCCCGGGACACCATCTGGTCCCATTGATGCTGTGTTTTTTGCTTTGGAGAGGGCAGCTCTTACCTGAGCATCTGAGATGTCAGGGGGGCAGCACTCTGCTGGGATAGATATTTTCCCTTTTGGTGGGGAGGGGGGAGAAGTTTGTGCTGAACCTGTCAGCTAGGATGTTGGCAATGTCTGTGGGTTCGGTGCTCCCAGTCTATGTTTGGGTAGTTGAAGTCGCCCAATATAATGGTGTTTGGAGAGACCTTCATATTTTTCAGTGTTCTCAGGAAGGCCGAGTGGGGTTCCTGGGTTTGGATGGGTGGTCTGTAGCAGGCTATAAACTGGAAGGCATTTTTACCCACTGTTAGTTGCACATGGATAGTCTCTGATGCTTCGTGCTGTGCCACCAACCTGGAGGTGTGGGTATCTTTGACGAATATTGATACTCCCCTCTTTTACTGGTTCGGTCCAAGTTTTGGGCTGAAAAGCATGGTATAAGGTATAACCTGGTAGTGCTGGGGTGCTCTCAGGAGCCTTGAACCAGGTTTCTGTTACTGCACAGATATCGATGTTCTCCATGCTAAGGAGAGTTTTGAGTGCATGTTTCTTGAGGTTTAGACTTCTGGTGTTGAGTAGCATTACTCTTAGTTTCTTCTCCCTTGTGATACCTATGGAGGTGGGTTTGTCTTTTGGGCCTTGACTAAAAAAGGCACTATGGGGGTAGCAAGAGCCTTTGCCAATATCCGAAAGCCCAGGGGTGACAGGTGCAAGCCGCCCCTAGGCTGACTGGCATTGGATCCCCTTTGAATGACACCAATACTTAAGCCAATTGTTGAAATTGATCATCTTGTCTTCATATTGTGGCATCATTCTTGGTGAGGGTAAGATGCTACTCAAGGTCAGGGTCATACCGGCCTGGCTACATGCTCAGGGAGCTCCTCTATGTCTCTTTTCATGTAGTCCAGGGAGGTACGTCTCAGGTCATTCATACCAGCATGGACAATGACTGAGTCATATTTGTAATTGCCTTGGAGTGACCTGAGTGCTTGTGTTATGTGGCAGATCCTAGCGCCCGACAGGCAGCTCACCATGACCTTCTCCTTGTTCAGCCTGTTGAGTGGGATGTCAGTGTGTCTCACGATAGAGTCACCTATTACAAGTGTATCAGGTGTGTTGTTTAGCCTTAAGGGCTGTGACTGTTCGGCACACTGGCTTTGTGAGCTATGTGTTGCACGTGTTTTGTTTTGGGGTAGCGGTTGCTTGGGTGTCTGCTTTGGAGGTCTCTGCTGCTTAGGCAGATTTTTATTTAGAGCCTCCGAGAATGTTTTTGTGTGTTTATGTGTTTGGTTTGCTGTCGTGGTAGGTCTATGTGAGACTGGAATTGTAGTGAGTGTGGTTTCCTTCTCCTCCTGACTGGAGGGGCAGTCTCTGGTATACATCTGTCTCTCCAGCATGTTCTGTTACTGAAAATTCAGACCCCTAGACCTTGTATTACTGGTACTGTTTGACTTATGAATATGCAGGAGATTCATAAGCATGGGGTTTGCAGATGCCTTGTAAGCCAGGCATAGATCACCAGCCAGTAAACTATAGGAGACTGAGTAGAGGGAAAGGGCTTCGAGGAGCTCTGTGTAAGGCAGGTTTGCTATGCCTTCTATTCTTTTTGTAAGGAACCTATGAGGTTACTCTAGTTGTTGCATATACCTGGTCAGGTACATACCAAAGCGAGCATTGTACTGTTTGGCTAGTCTGATAAGGGCAGAGTACAGTTGGATAATGACCTCTTTGAACCTATTTTCCATGCTATTACTTACACAACATAAAAAGATTTCCTCACCACTGTGGCCATGTGATGGCCAAAGGTAAGGCTACTAAGTGCATATCCAGATCCCTGACCTCTAGATCAATTCTTAGGACTGTATTATCAACAAGGCAATTAGCTGAGATTGTTGACTTCCCAAAGGGTACAGTTATGCATTTCTTAGCATTGAAGTTAAGACAATTGCTTTGGCACCATTTGATAGTCAGAGATAGTCCTTCTTGGAGAATGCTAGTGTCTACAGCTGAATTGATAATCCCAAGCTTGCAATCATTTGCAGACTTAGTCAGCCATAAACCTTCAGTGTTTGCTTCCACTTAGGACAAACAGATGCCAGAAATGAGTGGGCCCAGTACTGATCCCTGCAGACTCCACTAGCGACTGGCCTCTTGGTGGAGGTGGCCTCACCTATTTTGACCTCCTAGATCCTATCAGTGAGCCAGTTGGCTATCCAGTGGGTGATAAAAGGGTGTATATCTAATGTAGTGAGCTTGTCTATAATGCCTGAGTGGGGTATCATATCAAAATCCTTGGACAGGTTGAGGTAAGCTGTGTGCACAGTCTTGCCCTTATCCATTGTTTTGGTAACACATCAAATAATTCCACTAAAATTAATAGTTATGACTTTTCTTTAAGAAAGCTGAAGTGTGATGGGTCCACCATTTGTAGGTTATCTATGACCCCATTTATCAAGTCCATGATGATTTTGTCCATGGCCTTATATATGAGGCTGATCAGACATATGGGCTTGTAGTTACTGTATCAGTGATTAGACCTCTTTGTGCAGTGGAATGACTGTAGCCATCTTCCATTGCTTGGACACAAACCCTGTCTGTAGGCTCCAGCTGAAAAGTGATTCCAGTGGACCAGAGAGGTCATGTTTCATGCTATTTAGTAAGCATCCCAGGATGTCATTGATGCCCGTCAATACCGTATTTTTGCCATTGGAAAGTGCATTGAAGACCTTTTCCCTAGTAATGGTTAGAATGATTATGGTATGTGGTATTTCCTTTGGACTATCAGGGGGACTGGGGGAGAAATTTGAGCTGAACTTGTAAGCCAAAAGGTTGGCAATGGATGTGGTTCTGTGTCGGTGATTTACAAAAGGTTCTGCACATTGTTACGTATTTCCCTTGAGGTTACAGACATGGCTGTTGAACGTTTTGTGGTTGTCCTTTGTCTCAGAAGCTATTTTTTCTTCAAATTTAGCCTTTGAATTATTAATTAATACTCTTAGCTGCCTGTTTAGATTGGTCAGGAGTTTTTAGCTTGTTGGGCTTTATTCCTCCTACACTTGGCCAAGATTTTTCTTTTGTTGTATAACTGATTGATATTATGATTCCACCAGGGCAGCTTGTCTTTTGATTTCATCTTATTTTTAATATGAGTGGGCACAGCTCACTCTCTATAGCTATAAATATGGCTATACAGGGATTTTGTAAAAAGCTCAGCATATGTTATGGTGTTTACTTGGTTTGGGATGCTTGAAATTTAGCCAAGGTGTTACTTAGTTGAGAGAAGTTAGCTTTGAAATAATTCCTAAAGGTTTTTGGTTCTGCTTGATTCCTAGATTTAATTTTTATTTCAAGCAATACTGCCTTATAGTCAGATCAGATGAGCAAGGACATTACATTGGGTGAGGAACATTGCTCCCCCATGTTTGTGAGTACAAGGTCAAGGATGCTTGTATCCCTGGTAGGAGAATGGATCATCTGTTCAAGGATGTTGGCATTAACAAAGTTTAGGAATCACTGGGCTTGTGCACTGGAAGTATTACAGGATTCCCAATCTAGAGAGGGGTAGTTGAGATCTCCATGGAGATCATATTGGGTTGAATGTGAGGGACTCTAGTACATTGAGATAGATAGCATGTGTTTCCTTGGACAAGTTGGAAGGGCTATAGATTGCAAGGGTAGGGTACCAGACTTTGCTTATGGTGAGTTGCACACCTATGAGTTTCAGTGGGTCATACACTTTAACTACTCTGATTGTTTTTAGTATAAACTGAGACTCCTCCATCTTTAATTCCCTCCTGTGCAGTAGCTGATCTAAAGATCTGAAAGTCATTATAACCTTACACTGCTGGGGTTCTCTCCATGACTTTAAACCATGTCTCTACTACTCCACAGATGTCTACACTCTCCAGGGAGAGGAAGGCTTGCAGGGAGTGGAGCTTCTTGTTAAGTCTTCTAGCATTGAGCAGTACCAACTTCAGATATTCCTTCATAAGTTCATTTAAGTCTGGAAGTTTGTCAGTTTGTCATTGCCTAAGAAAGGCAGTATGGGGGTAGAAAATATCTCTACCAATATCTAAACACCTAAAGAGTTTAAGTGAAGACCTCTTTGGCAAAGCATCACAGTTAGTCAACCATGTCCTCCAAGGTAATCAAATATTGTATCCCCCTTGGAATGAATCTAGAAACTAAGCCAATTGTTAAAATTATTCATTTTCTGTTGGTAACGTGGCATCATCCTTGGAGAAGGTAGTATGTTGCTCAGTGCTAGGCTCATACCTGCCTGTGATGAATAATCAGCAAGCTTGATCATGTCTTACTTCATATAGTCAAGAAAGGTATGCCTCAGGTCACTAACACCCACATGGAATATGACAGAGTCATACGGGTACCTGGGGATCAATCACCTAAATGCCTGTGTGACTTGATGGAGCCTAGCACCAAAAAGGTAGCTAACCATGACCCTCTCCTTACTAAATCTGGTGAAGGGGACATTGATGTCCCTCGCTATAGAATCATCAATGACCAGGAAATTTGGTTAGCCACTGCATTGCCTTAAGCATTTAGCAGTAGAGGCACTGGATACAGTGTTACTGTGTGTAGTTGTGGGTGGCATTTTAACACAATGTAGCAGTAGAGGCACTGGATACTAGATACAGTGTTACTATGTGTAGCTGTGGGTGGTGTTTTTAACACAGTGTAGCAGCAGAGGCACTGGATACAGTGTTACTATGTTTAGCTGTGGGTGGTGTTTCAACACAATGTAGCAGTAGAGGCACTAGATACAGTGTTGCTATGTGTAGCTGTGGTGGTGTTTTAACACAGTGTAGCAGTAGAGGCACTGGATACAGTTTTATTTATTTATTTTATTTCCAGTTTGATTACCCGGGAAGTCCACTGGGCCTAAATGACCCAATTTCAGTGGAGGACCAAGGAGAAAAGCTCCAAGATACATTATACAGTTTAGAATACAAAGATACAAAAGTGTAAAACATACATTATATAGTACAGTTACAAACTTACATTCAATGACACGCATAGTCAACAAAATTCATTGTGGGTGGTCTTATTTGTTATCCATTTTCATTTGAGCAAACACTCATGTATTTGGTGTGAAAATATTTTACATACATACAGTAAAGTAAACGTGGATGCACTTTACATGTACACTTTTAAAGTATGAAGCTATTTACAATATTTACAAAGTTGAGTTGAGTGATAAGTAGCTATAAGAGATGAAGAGAGCTTTGATACACTCATAGGAAAATAGCTATGGGAGATTATAGAGAGCTTAGGAACCTGAGAGAGAACCTCCTGGGGACATATACTTGGAATGATTAGGTGGGGTGAGGACAGGTACATTTCCATTCCATGAACAGGTGTTTGAAAAGCTGGGTTTTGAAGTTTTCTGAGTTTGGTATGGTTCTTAGAGAGGAAGGAAGATAATTCCATTTTTTGCCTAGTGAGACAGAGAGGAGAAGTTGGCCAGTTGGACGTTTGGGTTTGTGGATAGCGATTAGGATTTGATGTTCAGATCTGAGAGTTCTGTTGGGGATGTAAGGGGGAAGGATATTTGTTAGAGCTGGACATTTTGTGGGGTGAAATACAAATCTGTGTGCAGTGGTGAGTTGGAGGAAGTCTAAGTAGTTTGGGAGTTCAAGTGGATTTGGTGGCAAATTTAGAAATTTTATTGTAGCAGTTTTCTGGTTTGGAGGTGATGGAGGAGGACATGTTAGTTAGGAAAGGGGCTCCGTATAATAATGAAGGAAGTAGATAAGCAGTGGTCAGAGTGTGCCTAGTAGAGCTGGAGAGAAAGAGATTATTCCTGTACAGCACACCTAGCTTTTGGTGGGTTTTATTAATGTTTTGTTGAATATGGATATCAAACTTGAGTTGTTCATCAATAGTAATGTCAAGTAGTTTAGCGGAAGGAAACACTTCTGCAGGTGAGTTGATTTGACTAAGGACTTTGAAACCATTTTTGTCATAGGAGTAAGTCTTTGTGAGAGGGACTAGTAGATTTTTTGATTTATTTGCATTGAGAGAGAGGTGGTTTTGCCACATCCAATTTTCGGTTGTTGAAAAAGCAGTATGGGTTTTAGTCAGCAATTCAGGGAGGTTTGAAGCAGAGCAGACTAAGGTTGAGTCATCTATGTATTGAATGATTTTGGCATCAGG
Organism: Protopterus annectens; assembly: GCF_019279795.1. Lineage (NCBI taxonomy): Eukaryota > Metazoa > Chordata > Ceratodontiformes > Protopteridae > Protopterus > Protopterus annectens. Next base: position 51,500,390 of record NC_056739.1, on the reverse strand, counting down.
AATAGCAGTGTGAAAGTTATTGATGAAGATATTAAAGAGCATAGGCCCAAGGATGGATCCCTGTGGTACACCAGTTGGGGTAGGTAAGAAGAAAGAGGTGGAGTTCTTCCATTTGACTGCCTGAGATCTGTCTGATATGTAACTGGAGAACTAGGATAAAGTGTTTGGTGAGAGATGGAGGTTTGAGAGATGATAGAGGATGTGTTTATGGGAAACAGTATCAAATGCTTTAGACAGATCGAGCAAAATAGTAGAAACCAAGTGTCCTGAATCTCAGGCTTGATTTACAGTTCAAAGGAAAGAGAGTAGAGCAGTTATAGTGCTATGGCCTGGGCAGACACCATGTTGGGTAGGTGTAAGAAGATTGTTTTGGGTCAGGAATGGCATAAGTTGGAGATGGATGCACTTTTCTAGGATTTTGGAGATTGGTGAGAGCAGAGCAATAGTGCAGAGGTTTAAGATGCTGGTGTTTTTGCCTCCTTTATGAAGAGGAAGAATATACGCTTAGCACCAGAGTTTGGGGACATATTATTCCTTTATAGATCCATTAATTATGATGCTGATTGGGAGAGCTATACCATCAGCAGCACATTTTAGGAAGGAGGAGGGAATATTGTCAGGAGTATTAGAGCAAGGTTTAAGTTTGGACAGAAGTCTTTTTATAAAGTTAGTAGAGACAGGTTTGAACTCGAACATAAGGGAGGGTTATTAGAGGAGTTAAATAGGGAAGAGTGAGGGGCAGGAGGGTTAGTGTTGAGAAAAGTCTTGGTCAGGTCAGAAATAGTTTCTATGAAAAATGAGTTAAATTCACAGCCTAGTTCAAGGTCAGATTTGCTTGGATCAGGACAGGGGTTATTCTTGGATCCTGGATTGAGGAGTGAGTTTATTGATTTCCAGAATAGCTTGGGGTTTTTATTGTTATTGGACTGGAGCTTGATATAGTAGGATTTTTTGTCCTTGGTGATAAGCTGTTTTGCAAGGTTACGGAGATGTTTATGTTAGAGCGAGGTATATTGGGCTGTTTATTGTTTTGGTAAAGCTTCCATAGTTTGTCCCTTTGGTGCATAATTTGTTCTGTATTTTTAGATAGCCAAGGAACTGTATTAGTTTTTATCCTTTTGTATCTTTGAGGGGCTAGGGAGTTTAGAGTATCTAGGAAGACAGAGCTGAAGTAGTCTATAGCATTGTCAAGATGAAGGGTGTTTAGAATTTGTCAGTTCATTTGTTTAAGAAAGTTGTGGGGGTGGTGAAGCTACTGAGTTTGTGAGTGAGAACGTATTGATGCTGGTGAGGGGAAAAGCTAGTTGAGCAATGAATGAAAGCTGGGAGATGGCTGCTAATGGTGTCAGGAATTGTGCCAGAGTTGGTTATTTTATTTGGATCAGAGACTAGGATCCAGTCTATAGCAGATTCAGGGGGATTTATTTTGTTAGGTCGGGTGATGGTGAGGAATATTTCAGTAAATTTATAGAGGTTGATGGATAGGGAGGAAGAGGGGCTATTCATTTTATTCCAGCAATACTTACATCTCCTAGAATGTATGTTTCGTAGTTAATTTCAGTAGAAGCCCATAAGAGAATATTTTTGAGGGTAGAGATATTGTTACCGGGTGAGATATATAGGGCTATAATGCAGATATTCTTGTGTTTATTCACTTTTAGTAGTTCAGCAGTCAGTTCAGTGTTCTTGAATTGAGGAATTGGAATTTGGAGAGGAATTAAGGTAAGAAGGTTGGAGTAGACTAAGGCTGAGCCACCACCTTTTTTATTTAGTCGGTCATTTCTGAGAGTATGACAACATGGGGCAGGATCTCAGAGTCGGAGATATAGGGTTTGAGCCAAGTTTCAGAGATGGCTAGGATGTCTGGTTGGTTATGGCTTAGCCAGGCTTGAAATTGGTGAACTTTGTTGTTAAGACTCTGGTCGTTAATAGTGAAGATTTTTAGGGTGTTGTGGGGGGAGAAAGGGGACGAGGTGTAGGTGTTGCTAGTAAAGGGACTAGGACCAGGGTTGGGATGGACATCTCCAGCTAGGACTAGGTTGTTAAAGGAAATATCCTTTAGCCATTTGGTTTTGCAAGGTATGAGTTTAGGTAGATCTAAGATTAGTTTAGGTGTCAGTATCTTAACTGTGGAGGAGATGAATTTAGGGTGGAATAGGTGCAGAGGGTTAGGCTGAAAAAGAGCGGAGGATATAGACTGGTAATGCGAGTAAGATTGAGGGTGTAGGTGGGTGTGTGTGGTGGTTATTTTTGTAGGTAATATTGGACAAGCATTGGAGGAGTATGAGCTGGCATAGTAAAGGGGAATTAGGAAGACAAGGAGGAAGCAGGGGGGTGTGGAGGGTGTGGCGACTTAAGGAATGCATACCTGAGTAAAGGGAGAATGGTATGTGTGGAATTGGAGAAGAGAGGATGGCTATGAGGAAGAGAGGGTTTAGAGAGAGAGAAAGTTTTTTTCTAGAAGTATAGGAAAGAGAAGGGGAATGTAATTGTTAGGGAGGTAGACAGAGTGATGAGTTTAAGTAGGAAGGCTGTAAGTGGGAGGAATGAAGAGAGAAGAGCTCCTATTGGGTAATTAGGCTAGGAGGGTGAGGAAAGTGAGGAATAAAGCTAGGTGTGCTGGGGTGGGTGGGATAAGGGGGCAAGGTAGGGGAGCAGAGCGAGCCCGCAGGGCAAACAGAGAGGATCAGCTGGACCTCAAGGTGTATGGAGAAAACAATCAGTGAAACCTCTCAGTCTTCGTTAGCTGCAGTATATGGGTTCAGCGACTAAATTGCAGGGCTATGGGACTGAAAATACAATGTTCAGGGTTTCCTTTTAAAGTTTAGTAATAATATTATAGAATGTTAGGGTCAGCTAGGTTAGTTAAATAACATAGAGTGATCCAGATTTACTATGGAGGACAGACTAAAGGTGCCTTTAGACCCAGGTCAACAGACTAGAGTATATAGGATTACAATACAGTTTAGGGTATTAACTTTAGCCAAATGTAGGTTGGACTCCAGGTGAATTGATTTTGGGTACAGTTGCAGGAAAGCTTTCTTCAGGTAGGAGAGTCTTTAGTTAGTTTTTTAGAGGGGTCTACCTAGGAATAGAACATACATTAAGAGTGAGAACCTTACTAGCATAAACATCTATCCACCAAGCAAGCAGGCATTTCAGAATTCACTTCATCCAGAGGGTATACGGTAAGCAGCAGCTCTGTATATCTAACAACAGAAAAACTGCTTCATTTTACAGTATAGATCAGTAATCTTTATAAGACAAAGCTAGACCTAGCTGTTAGTCTGCAAACTGGCTGTACAACAGGTTACAATAATGGGGTACAATTACACTACATTACTGTGTGTTTAAATCAGGCTTCCATTCGTCATGCAGCAAAGTAAGTTACACATACAACTTTCAAGCCTGTGTTCAGTGTAGAAACCTTCTTGGCTCGGTATATTGATAAACGAACAGCAAGACAACAGTTAACAGTTACTTTCCAGTTTAAAACAAACTTATGATTGTGCATAGGGCAGTCAGTCTAGTTAGGTCAATACATTGAATATTTATTACAAAGCCCAAATATCAGCTTCTTGGTACATGTACAAGGCACAGAACTACAGAGAAAGCAGTGCGCTGTTACTCAGCCTTGGATACACATGCCGAACATATTAACTGCTACATAAATGGAAGACACATGGTGATTTTACTTTAAACAGCCTTTGTTATTTAAAAAAATGGCTAGCATTGCCTAGAATTCCCCAAATAAAGCTCAGTTCACTCTGTAGGCTATAATTACTTGACTCTGTAAGCAGTAGCTGCTTGGCTGCAGATTTTATTTAAACAGTGTTAATTATTTAAATAAAATAGATAGCATTGTCTAGAATGCCCCAAATACAATCCATTCACTCTGTGTTACTGTCTGTAGCTGTGGGTGGTGTTTTAACACAGTGTAGCAGTAGAGGCACTGGATACAGTGTTACTATCTATAGCTGGGAGTGGTGTTTTAATACAGAGTAGCAGCAGACGCACTGGATACAGTGTTACTATGTGTAGCTGTGGGTGGCATTTTAACACAGTGTAGCAGTAGAGGCACTGGATACAGTGTTACTATGTGTAGCTGTGGGTGGTGTTCTAACACAGTGTAGCAGTAGAGGCACTGGATACAGTGTTACTATGTTTAGCTGTGGATGATGTTTCAACACAATTTAGCAGTAGATGCACTGCATACAGTGTTGCTATGTGTAGTTGTGGGTGGTATTTTAATACAGTGTAGCAGTAAAGGCACTGGATATAGTGTTACTATGTGTAGTTGTGGGTGGCGTTTTTAACACAGTGTAGCAGTAGAGGCACTGGATACAGTGTTACTATGTTTAGCTGTCAGTGGTGTTTTTAACACAGTGTAGCAATAGAGGCAATGGATACAGTGATACTATGTTTAGCTGTGGATGGTGTTTCAATACAATTTAGCAGTAGAGGCACTGCATACAGTGTTGCTATGTGTAGCTGTGGGTGGTATTGTAACACAGTGTAGCAGTAGAAGCACTGGATACAGTGTTACTATGTATAGCTGGGAGTGGTGTTTTACCACAGTGTAGCAGTAGATGCACTGGATACAGTGTTACTATGTGTAGCTGTGGGTGGTGTTTTGACACAGTGTAGCAGTAGTGGCACTGGATACAGTGTTACTGTGTGTAGCTGTAGGTGGTGTTTTGACACAGTGTAGCAATAGAGGCACTGGATACAGTGTTACTATGTTTAGCTGTTGGTGGTGTTTTTAACACAGTATAGCAGTAGAGGCACTGGAAACAGTGTTACTATGTTTAGCTGTGGATGATGTTACAGCACAATTTAGCAGTAGAGGCACTGCATACAGTGTTGCTATGTGTAGCTGTGGGTGGTATTTTAGCACAGTGTATCAGTAAAGGCACTGGATATATTGTTACTATGTGTAGCTGTGGGTGGTGTTTTTAACACAATGTAGCAGTAGAGGCACTGGATACAGTGTTACTATGTGTAGCTGTGGGTGGTGTTTTAACACAGTGTAGCAGTAAAGGTATTGGATACAGTGTTACTATGTGTAGGTGTGGGTGGTGTTTTAACACAGTGTAGCAGTAGAGGCACTGGATAGAGTGTTACTATGTTTAGCTGTCAGTGGTGTTTTTAACACAGTGTATTAGTAGAGGCACTGGATTCAGTGTTACTATGTTTAGCTGTGGATGGTGTTTCAACACAATTTAACAGTAGAGGCACTGCATACAGTGTTGCTATGTGTAGCTGTGGGTGGTATTTTAACACAGTGTAGCAGTAGGGGCACTGGATACAGTGTTACTATGTATATCTGGCAGTGGTGTTTTAACACAGTGTAGCAATAGATGCACTGGATATAGTGTTACTATGTGTAGCTGTGGTTGGTGTTTTAACACAGTGTAGCAGTAGAGGCACTGGATACAGTGTTACTATGTGTAGGTGTGGGTGGTGTTTTAATGGAATGTTTACATAATGGCTAAGGACCTCTTTGATAGTGTTGTGCAGGATGTTTTAGTGTTTTAGGAAGGTCACCTGTAAGTGCCTCAGTATAAGTAGTTTTATGTGTAGGGTCTTTACCTTGTGCAATCAAATGTCACTGACAACCTCTATAGCATTAGTGTTGGTTTGTATTAGAGAGTTTTGTCTGGAGCATTAAAGTATATTTACACCTCCTGCATACTTTATTTTATTAAAAATAAGTGGGTTGTCAGTGTACATGAGGCAATTGGTACAATGCCTCAGAACACCCATCACAACCAGAATAACCACAGAAAGAGTTAAGATGTGCATACCCATGGCTGCTGATCTACTAGGGTGGAGTGAGAGAAATTTAAATATTGAATATGTCAATAACACAAAGGACTTGATGAACAATGCTCAGCAATGCATAAACTACTTATAAAATCTGTTTAGACAGTAAAGGTATTTTAAGGGAAACTTACACTTGGAGAGATCACAGCTTACAAGGGGGAATTAATCTGTGAGATCTCGGCCTCTATACAGATCACTGCTAAGCTCTGCTGCAGAGAGAGGAGTGGTTGTAAGTAAAGACTGCAAAAATGGTCACAAATTCAGATATTCAGCACAGAAGCATGCAATTAATGTAGCTGTAACAAAAACAATGTGCAAAACAAGTGCCCGAACAGTGAATATGGTAATGTAAATCTAAACTTGCTCATAGGTTATGAGTCAAGCTTTGTGCAACTTCAACACTTAAACAGAGAAGATATGATAAAAAACACAAATAACGCCCTATGACCAATCAAAAACAGCACACTCTTCTTTCTTTTACACAGTTGTCAACCACAAAATGACTCTGGTCCTCTCTACTCTCACTAAAGTGGAATCAAGGCAGTTCTAACTAAACACTGTAAAAAAAGGTAAACAAACTTCAGATATTCATCACAGAAACACTCAATTAATGCAGCAAAAAGCAGGTGCTGAAACAGTGGGTATTGTTAGTCTTAATTTTTGTAGAGCTTAACAGAAACCAGCAACACTCTTCTTCTCAAGCAGCAAAGTTGTCAAACATCACCAAATTCCTCAGGCACAGAGATTCAAATTGTAATCACTCTACCTTTCTAGCCAATCAAATAAAGGCCCTATAAGACTTACAGAAGCAATTCCCAGCTCAAAGGGGTGTAGGTAATCCTCTCCTGCCACAAGAGCATAGACCACAAACCTTTATAATGTAAAATAACTGGTTTTGAGCCTACTCTCTTAAGAAAAAAGATACTTGAAAAAACATGCACAATAAACCTTCACCAGCAATTTGTCTGAGCATCAGCTCAGAAGGGTAGAGGTCACCCTCTCCACACAAGACTGTAGATCACAAATGTTCTTAATATAAAATAACTGATTTAGAGCCCAAGTGCTTAAGTCAGAACAAAGACACTTTTAGAATAACAGGTACAACAAGCCTTCAACCAGCAATTCCCAACTCAGAAAGTTGCAATCTTCCTCTTCTGCTACAACAGTGTAGACCACAAACCTTCTTGCTATAAGATAATTAGTTTGGAGCCCAGGTGCTTAAATCGGAGCAGAAGCTTAGAATAACAGTTATAATGTAATCAAGCTACTAACAAACAATATTAAATTCAGCAGATTAAATGCAACTGACCATTTTGACAACATGCAGTAAAAAGCTAAATAAAGTAAGAATAAGCAGAAATATAGTAAAAGCAGCTGAATAAAGTACAATTCTTTTTTTTTCTCAGTATTATTATTAGTAAGTAGGAAGGTGGGAAACATATGATAATTTAAGTTTAAGACACTAAGGGAGCCTTCCTAGTTGATCTCTCAGTAGTGTATAGAATGAGCTGATAAGATGACACTGGCAGGAGTGCCCAACATCAGATTTATAATAGGGGCAGGCAACTCCAAAGCCACCAAGTCTAAAATCAAAACAGGTGTAGGACGTGTTGGTGGGAAAAATGCAATGCAGACAGATATCAGGAATATGAAGGCAGAGAACAGCAAGTCACACAGTTAATGCCTCTAACTACTTGTAGTTAAATGACGAATGCTATTTCTCAGCTCCTCCCACTAATTAGCTGCAGTTTATTCACTGTTTACAAAATAATTATTTTCTAAATGACCCTAGCCAAGACCTCTTAAAATTCCAAAAAGAACAAAAAATTAAAACAAAATAAAATGCAACAAGTAAAGAATAAAAAAATGGAACTAATCAAACCTTAAATGAATAACTCCAATCCAAAATCAAATTCAGAGATCAGCAATACTTAGGGTGAGAACACACATCTATAATCCAACAAACACTATAAGCAGTGATCTAAATCTTTACCAGCAGATAAATAAAACATGGTGCAGAGAGGTTCATCACACAGTGCCGCTCTCACATATGAAATGGACTCCCACTACAAATGAATAAGTGTGATAAATTATCTTCATTCAGACAGAAGATGGATGATTAGACAGAAATTCACACATCCATCCCTGGCCTGCCTGACCTACATCTCTTCAAAACAGTAGGTAGAGTCTAAAGCTGGCTACTAGCAAGGTGTAAATTGTCACAAGACTTGCTTGCCTTGTATTTTCTATGAGCCTATGATCTTATGATGCCTATTAGTCAAGGACTGGTGAACAAAGTTATCAAAAATGACCACATTCATGAAGTTTTAAATGGAAAATTAGCTTTTATTGATGGGAAAATAATCAAAAAAAGTAGAGTTCTTCACTAGAAATACAAATGAGCCTAGGAACAATGAGTTGCCTGAACATAACAATTGTAAGAATACAGTTTTAGTGTCCTTTTGTAAACTGTACAGGATTCATAAATTTATTTAACAGTGTTCCTAGGCCCAAAGGTGATTTAATGAGCATTATGTCAGTCAAATGTATATTAATGATGTCATCTCCCATACATTAGTCCAACTTCGATTTAAACTGACTCTGGAATAGATTGCCCATACATGTCAAGCAGAGTGCCTCTTTGGACCTCTTCAAGAGGAACCTTGACGATTGGATGGGAGAAAGGAAATTCACCCCAGGGATCACGTCAGTCACCCTGCTAGACAGGGGTCCTGGAAAGTAAATAATGTGGGAAGAAATAGCCAGGGAATTGTTATGGCTAGGTTTGTATAGGCCCTAGGGCTGATAGCCTAGTACCAGCCTATGAACCTATGAACCTATGAACCTATGAACTGAATTATATTTATAGCCATGCTGGCAATGTAGAGAAACTGATTCCATAATCTAGGGATAATTAAGGTGATGTATTTACTTTGCAAGGAACTCTTGTTGTAAAAGTTATTATGGAAGTTGATGCTTCATTGTTTGTGTGTTAAGGAATGATCATAATTTTCAAGATTTAATAAGGCCTTCAAAAATCATCATTAAAAGCTTTATAGGCCATGATGGCATGTATTCCAAAATATCTGTTATATTTAGCAAACAACTTCAAATATTTACACCATTCACTATAACATAGATCTTTCACGGGGGATAAGCATTTGGTAATTTTTTTAACAGACTCCAACTTGTGTAGTTGACACTTATTGCACATACAAAATGTAATATCATATTCTAATGTAAGTCTTATAAGGGATCTGTATAATTCAACCAGTTCACATCTCTCAATGACAGTAATCAAAACATTAAACAAATTTCTTTTGAAAAGAGTTTATTCTCAGCATTCTCAAAACCTTGTACTCATTTGCAACTGATAATATACACCCATTTAACAAAATGCATTTTTTATTAGATCCCTTCCAAAGTATATGACCTGGCTCTTATCAGTGCTAAGTTTAATTCCAGTATTGAAGACCTGTATGGATAAATCATAGAGAAAGTTATTTGTACCACTGAAACTTTGTCTCGTTGCTGTAATGAAAGTAAATCTGTAGTCATCACCCTATTTAATGGGCCAAAAAACATAGTTCTTGGGACATATAAAAATATTAAATTAAACAAGAATGAGCTGAAAATATATCCCTGGGGAGACACACACTCTCAGTGCATAAATGCTCAGACTTTATTCCCAGAAATGTAACACAGTCTTCTAGCAATTAATGTGTTCTTAATCAAGTTAATCAAGAAGGGGGTATATGTCTGCATTTTGCCAAAGTAGTTTATATTGAATAAAGAGAAAGTATCAAATGCCTTGGCAAGATCCAAAAGCACAGCTCCAACAGATAAATTGGTATCAGTAGCTAGAATGATCTGGTCATAAAATTCTATAACATTTGTTTATTTATTTACTTTATTTTACATTTGTTTAACATGAGTGTCCACTGGGCCAGAATGGGTTCGTTTTCAGTGGAAGCCTGGGGAGAAAAGCTCCAATAGACATTGGTTCACATTGGTTGGCTAGGAGTAAAACCATGCTTTGGTAGATCAACTTTATTTCTACTGTTCACTGGGTCTAAAAATGTTTCAGTGACTGTTTTCCAAGATTCAGGAACTAGACCTTGTAGTAATGTTGTTACAATATAGAGTCAATACTTCTTCTATGTCTGTTATTAGTACACCAGGGATCTTGTCATGTCCCATTGACATATTGGTTCTCACTCTTCTAAGAGATTGATCTATAATAGTCATAGTTATAACTGGGTGTATAGCTGTTAAGGGTTTTATAGGAGTTTCACTACCCCAATTCCATGTGTAGAATTTATCATACCAATAAAGTACTAGATAAACATGATCACAATTATCTCAGTCTCTAAAATTAACTTACCATGTTAAACTCTAGATGGTATTTGATTGTTTCTTTTGGTCAACATAATGATATACTTATGATATCATGTCTTATTTTTAGTATCACTTGCCGATTGTTTTATTTTATTATGTCTTGTTGGATGTGTTTTATGTTTAAATGCTCTTCCTTTTCTTTTTGTATTGTTTCCACCAAGGAGGATACTATGTCCTTGTTTATTATAAGAAATTGCAGTATTATTTTTATGTTTAAAGGTATTTTCAATTCCTGAGTATTCTAGCACACCTACAAAATCATGACAAGTGGTCTGACTGAACATGTACAGCTTTCTAATCATGTCTTTAAAGCACAGTAAACTAAAATCCTACTTTTCATATGACATACCCTGGGATTCATAAAGGTTACCACTAAGTGTGCACTAGCCTTTCCCTGTGAATAGACAGCACACGCAATGTGGTATGGGTGTTCTTGAATACACAGAGTACACACTAATTTTACCTCAAAAGTCAATGAATTATAACATGCAGTTCCAAGAGGCACAGATATTATAACATTACTAACTTTTTCTGAGCAGTTACTAAAAAGTATATCCAGAATGTTACTGTCCCTTTTTGATGTTCCTATTATGTATGAAAACTTAGTATAATATCTAAAATCATTGTCTGAAGCCAGGATAATATATGATTGTTCCAATCTGTCTTTGGTAAATCAAGTCAGGAACTAGAATAATATATTATATTCTAATTATTTATTTAAATGCTGAAAGTAGTTCTTATGATATATTTATTTATTCATTATTTGTTAACAAGGTGGTATTTATACTACTAGGGGAAATTTGGCCATGGCATTGGGGGTACTTCCCCTACTCTTTTTATAAGAGAAGTGGCTTATTTTCACCCAGTGGAGCTACTACCAACTGAGGCAGATGGGGCCTTGGTTTAGTACTGAATCTGGGGAGACCCAAGGTGGAAATTATGCTATTAGGGGATTTTTTATCACTTCCCCTACCCACTGTTGCTGCAAGTGGGACCCATTTTGCATAAGCACTTCCTGTTTCCATTGCAGGTGTAGAGGCAACCTGGAGAAATAGGGAGTAGTTGGAGAGTGAAAGTTTGCAAGGGAGTAGTGAGAGAAATGCAGGAGAAAGACTATAGAGACTGGAGAATGTGTGTGAGATTCTGAGGAGATGTTTCAAAGAAATCTGTTTGATGGAGATGAGTTTGCAAATGATGGCTGTATAATTATAACCGTCCAGTCAAGAAGGTTGCTGGATGAATTAAAGAAATGTTGATGCAGAGTGAAAATGAAGGTGATATTTCCCAAAGAATATTGGTGAGATGTTAAAGAAAAAACATGCAGGGAAAGTAAAAGTAGGCAAAAAAGTTGTAACAGAAAAGAAAAAGGCAGTAGAAAAAGGAAAAATAGAAATACACGGTAAGGATTCAAAATAAAGACGAAAAGGAAATGGACAGATATGAAGTGTGGGACAATTTAATAGTAGAAAGTAGGGCACTGCATGAATTGCAAAATATGCATTCTATTGATATTAAACAAGCAGACAAGGGTGGAGGCATAGTAATATTAGACAAAGAGTTATATCTAAGACAAATGAGGTTGTTATTACAAGATACACAAACGTATCAATGCAGTACCAAATCTATTGTCAATGGGGTGATGGAAAAGGTGTCTTTTTCAATTTTTGATCTGCTAATGACAATGATAGATGAACAACTTTTTTAACTACTTTACCACTGACAATCCGATTGTCCCGAGGATTTATGGCCTGCCTAAAATACATAAAAATGTTGAGGCACCACCTATGAGACCCATTGTTGCAGTGGCAGGGTTGTGCACTGAACCACTCTCAATTTTTGTAGAAGATAATTTGCATACTCACTTAGACAGATGCCACACTATTTTGAGAGATACTAAAATGTTCCTAGAAAGACTACATAATAGAATGATGACTGTTGAGGATGAATATATGTTTGTTACAATGGACATCGAATCATTATTCACATCTATACCAAATGCCTGGGGCATTGATATGATTAGGGATTTTTTGACTATGAATAGATGTGATAATGTCAAGGTTCAACTTATTTGTAGTTTATTGGAGATCATACTTAAAAATAACATTTTTGTATTTGAAAGTGAGTTTTATCTGCAAAAGGTTGGGGTGGCTATGGGCACTCCTTATGCCAATAGCTATGCCAATCTAGCTTTGGTCTGTTGGAAACAGTATTCTTTATTAACAGTAGTTAATCCTTTCTTTGAGAACATTCTGTGGTATGTCTGATTTATAGATGATATTTTTATGTTGTGGAAAGGCAATATATGTGAACTTGAATGTTTTGTAAAATATTTACATACTACTACTAATTTTTTAAGTTTACATGTCAGAGTTCAGTAACTGAAATTAACTTCCTGGACATCATGGTTAAGAAATCTGAATTGAATAAGTTAGATAGTAGCATGTATAGAAAACCTACTAGAAGGAATGTCCTACTTCATAATACAAGAATGCATCCAAGGCATATCCCTAAAAATGTACTTAAGGGAGAAATCTTTAGGGTTTTAAGACTACATAATAAAGATGATGAAGCAAAAGCAGCCCTTGAGCACATGCTGATGGAATTTTTTAGATAGAGGTTACTCTAGACAAGAGATTGAGACCACTGTAGATGAAGCATGGCGACAGAGAAGTAGTAGATGTAAACCATATTTAATGAACAACACACAAGACGAGAATAGAGATAGTTCACTTATGACTGGAAATAGGTTTAGGGTGGTGTTTCAGTATTCAAGTGATGTGAATGAATATACTTCTATTATTAAAATAAATTGGCATATATTACAAGAAGTACCAGGGCTCATGAAAAATATTGGAAATGTTCCATCCTTTTCATTCAGGAACAATAAATCCCTGAAACTGCATCTTTGTAATAAAATGGATATAAGCAGACCTATCCAGTCTGTGCGAGTTGGTACATTTCCATACAGGTGATGTTCTGCATGCCAGTATTTGTATAGTAGCAGAACCTTTATACATCCTACACACAGATTTATTATTACAAGCAATGGCTATGCTGATTGCAGAAAAATGAATGTTGTCTACTTCTCTTTCTGCCAGAAATGTTATGTATTTTACGTAGTGAAAACTAACAGAATGTTCAAAGATAGAGTACTTGAACATATCAGGGACATAACCAATGGCAAAGAAAATAATGCGTTGGCCAGTCATAGTAAACAAACGGACTGCACACACACATTTAAATTTTTAGTCATTCAGATTGTTCACCCCAATATACGAGGGGGAGATATAGAGAATGTAACTGAAAGTACTGAGCAAAAGTGGATCCTCTCACTGAATGCTGAGAGGTATCCTGGCATTAATGGGATGACATCCCTTAAACCTTTTTTGAAATCTCATTGCCTTAGATGCTAGAATGTATATAATAATATGTTTTTTAGAAAACACACACACACACACACTCACACACACACTCACACACACACACACACACACATATATATATATTTTTTTTAAGTTTTATTTATTTATTTTACATGTAAGCATATACATAAATAGTCTTTTAAATAGGTTTTTAATAACACATATCTATATTCACAGTAATGTGATGTAATTCTGCTATAACTTATTTGTTTTTAACAAACTAATCCTTTATTTTGTATATAAGATATTTATCCACACCTGACCTCCATTATGAGAATCACCTGACTGCAAACATACTATATAAACTTAATGTAAAAAATGTTTTAGTTTGTCTGATGAAGTGACAGGAGAAGTCGTGAAAGTGCTTATGTTTTGTTCTTTATTTTCTATTTAATAAAACGTATTTGGTTGTGTAAGGTTGGTGCAGCTTTCAGTTTATTTTCTTTGTCAATTTAATAGTGCCTTTTGGTGCAAAAGCACATGAGGGAAGATCATTTATTAGTATTAACAAAGAGGCATTTTGTGACATTATATTTAAGACTGTTTTATAAATGGAACATTTTTTTGGAGAATATGAAAAGAAGAAAGATTGTAACCCCCTATTGATTTTTTATGTGATAAAAGTATTTAATACGGAAGCAAAACATGAACATTCATGTACAATTTCAAACAAAAGTGGAGAGAGAGACTTTAATGGACAATGTTTGAAACCTTTATATAAAAAGTACTGAACGTTGCAAATGTTTACCATAAAAAGGAAAATGGGTTTATGGACTGGTGGATGGGATTGTAATACTGTGTTAAAAATACAAAGAGAAATATGCATATAAGAAGCATGATAAATGTGGAGGCAAATAGGGCTCTAGTATAATAGTGGGCACAACACAAAACATGTTGTTGTTTGTTTGTGGGAAAGAATGACATTTGATAAGTAACTGTGATAAAAGAATGTGATATATGTGTGGAGAAATGGGACAGGATGCAAAATTGTGAATTGAAATGTTATAAATGTAACAAACTTGGACATTTATGGATGGATTGTAAAATGAAAATAAAAGTAAGGAAAAGGGAAAAGCTAGAGGAGAAATGAACAGCAAATAAATGTTAGAAGTACTTGAAATAGAAGCAAAATTACATGAGAAAATAATAAAAAGGGCATCGAAAAACACTCTAAAATAAGTGATGGACACATAAATTGGGAGATAGTAAAAGAAATAAATTCTATTGGTAAAAGGATAAAAGACAGAAAAAGAATATTTAAAGGGACAAGTACAAAAGAGAAAACGAAAGGAAATGGATGAAAACGAATATACAGAGTGTACGATTCTCACCTTTGGAAAGGACACTGGCTAGGCTTAGAATGACCCATTATGGCAGCTAGCTTAGTGATTAGGTATGTTTCTATGAAACCATACATTTAAGAAAAGGGAAATGAAAATTTTAGAAAGCTTTCTGTAAATGTGAATAGTATTAAGAATATAGTAAGAAGAATAGGGATTTTGGAGTGGTGCAATACATGTGTTGTAGATGTAATTATAGTAGAAGACATAGGGCCAGATTCACGAAGCCTCCGTGTAAGAGTTATAACTCTTACACGGAGGCTGCAATTAAACGGTGTGATGTCAGCATGTCATGCATATGCATGAGGTGCATGAGGCATGCTGAATCATACCAGTAACTCTTACACGGTCCATGTAAGAGAGTAGGGGGCGTGTCTGTAGACTAAGCCCTGCAAGCGGACACGCCCCCGGAAGACTATAATGTCTGAAAGTAAACAGCCACGAGAGAGGCCATGGAAATGTGAATAAACACACTACACAACACATGCCCCGACTGACCATCAGTGTATAAAGTGAAGAGATGTTATAAAATTAAATTAAAACCTTTTTTTTTTTTTTAAACCCCGTAAATGTTTGCTACTGTGTGCGTGTGCTGGGTGTGCTACTAAGCGCAATCACAGTTAGCAGTCAGTGGAAAAGGATATAAGAACTAAATATGCAGAGTAAGCCAAGAAGTAATAGCTTAGCGGTAGAGTTGCCGGCCTAAGAGTAGGCAGGCAGGGTTCGAGCCCCACAACAACCTTTTTTTTTGTAAATAAGCACTAAAAGCCCCCCTGACAGTATTGTACAAATGTAAATGTATTCCCTTTTGTAAAATGGAATGAAATGGAGCATATATTTTGAAGTAACACAATAATAAAAATAGTCAGAAATGTACTGATAGCTAAGCTGCTGTGAGACAGACTGCCCGTAGCTGAGTACTGTTTAACAAGCTGCAAACTGCATGCCCGTTGCTAAGCACCGGTTTAATAGGCTGAAACCGTTTGCAACTAGCTGTGCTTAGCTGAACATGTGTGTCACTAGCCAATTAAGATCTATCCCAGCGCACACCGTTTGTGCGCCACTCCCACAAGCTAACTGCCAGTGCGCATGCGTTAGCTCTGCGCAAACGAGCGCAGACCTGGTTTTAAGTGCTTAAAAGTGCTTTTGGCATGTTTGATTGACAGGTCCTCAACTCAGTTCTGTAAGGAAAATCAAAAATCAGTTGCCAGATTTGAACCCAGGATACCATGCACTAGAGTCAAGGTACTAAACCACTAAGCCATGACAGCAGTACCTAGAAATGCAGAAATAGCATATATATGTGATAAAATCCAGAATGGAGCATGATAAAGCATTTTCAGTGAAGTAGATACAATTTCAAAACGGCCAATCAGAGAAATGTGCGGGAAAAGAGGCATATATAAGCCCCATAGGCGGGAATACACAGCAGAAATGATTGTAGAACAGACCTGCAGTCAGAATGAGTGGAGTAGGTGAGGGACGTTGCTTTCGAGCACAGCGTTGGGGCGTTGAGGAGTCCAGATACATGGTCTGGCTCCTTGTCCATCATCACGAGGCCCAACTCATGCAGGGCCAGGTCTCATGGGGAGCGTACAGGGCAGAGGCATGGGACCAGTTGGCTCGTGATCTGACCAGTGCTACTGGCATTCCACGCACTGGTGAGCAGGTCCGTCACCACCATGCGGACCTGAAGCGGCGCAAGCAAGACCAGTTGACCGAATGGATCCAGGAGGGCCGGGATATGCCCAACGCCCCACTACTGAGTAAGTTACATTTTACTTATGTATGTAAGGATTTCAACTGGCTGATACTATGGAGATGTGTAGTCCAATATTACTTCTTTCGTATTACAGCTGCAGGTGTCCGCTCTATGAACCGCGAGATGCATGGCTGTAGGCTGGTGCGGCTGCGCCACCATGCAGGTTAGTAACCCCACCCAGTACTTGTAAATAAATATTATACTGTAGCATGTATCAGAACACTGCAGTGTATTGATTAAAAGTAATATAATGTGCAAGCAAGATTTGAAAGTCTGCAGGTATGGCTGCAACATGTTAATCAGTATGCAAGTGTAACTGGAAATATAATTGATAGAATTAAACAGTGCTGTAATACAGATGTCCCACCATTAATTAAAATAGTGTAACCTGCAGTAGTCTCAAGAGTACAGCTTCAGAATCTGAGGTAGTCACATGTGAGATATATCCCTGTTGAAATGCTGAATCATGACAGAAGTGAGGCTGTTGGAAAGTGTTTGAATCACCACCAGTCTAACATGTGAACAAAGCCTAGAAGTAGCAACCTGAACTGTGAAGTTGCAGGATGTGTGAGAGTGACAGAAAGGGTCATGTATGAATAAATAAAGTAGTAATAACCCCTGAATATATTAGCCCCAGTGTGTTTCTACAGAACTAAATGCATGTGGGAAGTACAACTTAATATCCCAAACTGATTTGAGTGTGTCCGAATCTGGAATGTCTAGGCCAAATTCTGTATATGGTGATCACAGTAAACAATTTGCAGATAGAATGAATGATTATTTGACAGACTAAACAGCCATAGTTGTCCCCTGTCCTGTCATCAAAGTGTAGCAGGATGATGTATCTGATCAAATTCAAAATAAGTAGGATAGTGATGTATTTGTAACAGGTCTAGCATGATAGTCAAATAAAAATTATTTTGAAACATCAGCTTCAACTTAATTGTGTACCTATTACAAATGTAAATCAATGTGTAACATATGAATGTGTCATCACTTTCTATCTCCACCCAACC
Source organism: Protopterus annectens (assembly GCF_019279795.1). Lineage (NCBI taxonomy): Eukaryota > Metazoa > Chordata > Ceratodontiformes > Protopteridae > Protopterus > Protopterus annectens. Next base: position 51,482,626 of record NC_056739.1, on the reverse strand, counting down.
CTATAATTCCATATAACAATACCCACTAAATAATGGTATGTGAACATTTCATTAATCATGGACATTTGTCCGTTCAAAAATATATGCATGTCTGTTCGTGCATGTGCCCTGTTCATACCTGCAAATTTGATGGCCTGTTGCCATTAATCAACCCTGCATGTTGTTTGACTGTGTATTTCTGTTCAAATAATGCATGTGATATTGATATGCCCCTTGTTCAATGGTGTTAATATCTGGGTGTTTGTTTGATGGGAATACCAATGCATGCTGTTACAACTAATCTGAATGGAATAAAATGCCACTAACCCAAACTAACATAACAACTCTCAAACCTAGAACGCTTGGGAAGGCGGGTCCCAGCGGACCCACCTCTCCCACCTCAGCTGGCACCTGCACCTGGCACTAGTGCCCAGGCCGGACCCCCCTCCGGTGGCCCTGTGCCACCTTCGGGTGGAAGCGCTGCAGGGGATGGGGCCGGTCCCCCTCTGCAAGTGTGGCGGAGGGTTCGTCCACTCAACCTCCAAGGTGTCCGGTCTGTGGTGCGAAGGGAGATCCAAGACTCTGTTCTTGGACCCCTACGCCAGCTTGAGGCTCGTGTGGCACAGCTAACGGCCCCGGCCGTTGCCCGCCTACACAGCCCCAGCACAGCCCGTCCTGGGCTGTGAAGGAACAGTGGCAACTGCCTATGGGTGGGGATATCAGTTCCACTGTTGCCATCTGTGGGCTCATGCATCTCGGATATCCCAACCTCCGTCCCCGTCAATTGTGTAACCCCCGCACGTGTGTCATACACGCCCCTGTATCGTCTTGTCTGTCTTGTCTGTTAACCTACCCAACCTACCTCCCCAGCTATACCGACTTCCTTCACCTGACATACCACTCTCACCTGAAAAAAAAAAAAAAGGGCACTCTGTACCCACAAAAAAATTACGCCCCATACATAGCTGTCCATGTCGCACACATGTCTGCTTGACATTGAAACAGTTAATTACAATTGGCTCTACAACAAATATTAATGTTGTCCTGACACCTCTTTCAGGGGTGAAAGGTTTCCAATGTCTCACCAAAATACATGGAAATGCACAGCTGTTGCTGCCAAAGACATGTGCATCTATGGGCCTTACCTACATCCCTCCTGCAAATCCCACGCTTGTTTCCCTACTGTCTTACCCTCTTTGTGACCCCTTTTCACCACTTTCCTGTCACCCCTTTTTCTTTTCTTTCAAAGAAATTAGCTGGTGTGCGCTTGTGTTAGCGGAGCTCACCGCCAGTGCGCATGCGTGAGCTCAGCAAAGCGCAGACCTGGTTTAAAGTGCTTAAAAGTGCCTTTATGGCACTTTGATTGACAGGTCCTGTACTCAGTTTGAAAGTTTGCAAAGAAAAATAAATTCCCACTGTCAGTCTCGAACCCAGGACCTTGGTAACATTAGTCTGTATGACCTACCTCTAAGCCATGCTTGCCTTACAAGAATGCAGTGCTAAAATAAATATAACATGTAATAGTATGAATCAGTATAAAGGCAATATAGGAGGTGTACTATCCAAAGCATGTCAGGTAGAATTTCAATGGCCAAATTACTGGATTCCCATACTAGTTCAGTGTTAACAGAAACAGCCCTGCTACTTGTTAGCTTGTACATAATAAAGTAAGGTAATGTACATATATGAAGGTATGTATATCTACACATACAGATATATAAATATATATTAATACATATGAAATATAGTTGTAGGTGTCAGTATCCATACACACTCACTACAGGAAACAGTGAAGATAAATGCAGCAACCAGAATCTGCAACACAGCCTGGCTCCTGTGAGACCTACTAACCCCTTTAACTGCTTAAAGGTGCCTCCAGCACTTTGATTGATAGGCCCTATACTCAAGTCACAAGCAGAATATAAGCATACTAGTAGGCCCTACCCCAAGACCATTGTAACACTAGTCTGTATGACCTACCACTAAGCCATGACTCTCATACAGGAATATAGTGCTAAATAAGTGGAACATGTAATAGTAGGAATGAAGATAAAGGCAATATAGTATGACTACTAACTAAAGCATGTCAGGCAGACTTTTATAGTCCCAATTACTGGATTTTCCCATACTAGTGTAGTGTTAACAGAAACAGCCCTGCTAATTGTTAGCTTGTACCCAATAATGTCAGCTAATGTACATATATGAAAGTATGTATATGTACACAGATATATATATATTTATATAGCAATACATATGACATATAGTTGTAGGTGTCAGTATGCATACACACTCACTACAGGGAACAGGCAAGAGAAATGCAGCAACCTGAATCTACAACACAGCATGAAGCATGGGAGATGTACTAACCTTCACACTCACAGAACACTGTCAACAGCATACCAGCATGGTCCACGCCCTACAATCTGAAAGGGCAACGCCTATCTCACATACCCTTTTATAGCAGTGTCCTGAAATCACAGTGAGACATGCAATCAGTACACACCTGGCTGCATGCAATTAGCAAATGCTGTCTTACAATTGGTGCAGAGGCCATCACATGGACCTATGCAGATACCTACAAAAGCAATGAGTACCCACACTACACTCATGCAATACATTCATTGCACAAAACCGACAGAGAAAGAAAGAGAGAGACAGAGAGAGAACAAAACAGAAATAAAGACAGCCAGCAGCAAAACCAACATCAGCAGCAGCAGCAGCAGCAAACTTCAAGCAGCACCAGTGACACACCAACAGCTGCCACAAACACAGGTAATGCAAAGTAGCAGGTTAATACTGCGTTTACTGTGACACCTCCAAATGTATCATAGTTCACTATCTATAGGTATGTGCATGAGATAGGTTGTGTGTACATAGTCCTGAAATATAAACATATGTAATATTGCTGTACATGTTACCCATACTTAACACTTCCATAGCTTAGAACACAAGGCCAGTTGTGCATATGATGCAGTAGTTCCCAGGGTCAGTAGAGGTTCCTCCTCAATGGTGTGGGACCACTGTGTATGTATGGCACTGTTCAGGTACATATCCTGTAGTATGGCCAGGGATTAATATCACTCTGTCATGTGGTGCTATGTCCTCCAGGGGTGAATGTAGCACACATCCAGGGATACCATTTCGTAACAGTGATGCTATGTGTTCTGCAATGATGAAGGTGGCTCTCACCTGGACATGTGAGAGGATAGGGAGGTGACAGTCATTTGGGATAACTAATACCACATGTGTAGGAGAATGGGGGGGGGGACCTGCACCTAAACTGTCTGAAACAATGTTGCCAATATCTGTGCATGTGGTGAATGTGAAGCATCTTAACACTGCTGACCACAGATGCCTTGCTGTCATGTGAATCTGCCCTGTGCTGCAGTAGCCTCCTACTATTTTTATACAATATGCCTGTATCTGTACTCCACTGGACATAATTAATAAGTGGTGTGTAGTTGTTCTGGGTTAGATATGTGTGTGCACAGTACATGCAGTATGTGGGATGTCTGTGGTAAGCATATGCAAAGGTGCTGGCGGTGTGTGTTGTGGCTACCACTGGCCCAATGGGCTGCATGGATAGCATCACTGTCATAACTACTGAATAACTGTGTAATTAAATGCATACATAGCAAGGTAGTGTACTGTGCTTGTGGTGTTGTTCGGATATGTAAATCCAGGCTGAGTAATGTGTGCACATCACAGGGTTGGGTTGGATGGCAACACACATCCAGTATGTAGGGATGAACACCCAGAATGTGTCAGACGTGTCGCCTGTGCAGAAGTATCCGGCCATTACCTGTGCATTCCCCACAACACACACACATGCAACATATGGCAGAAGTACTATAGCAGTACACACATGTTCATAGGTTCATACTAGGCTATTTGCCCTAGGGCATTGGTGAGCCTAGTAGAATGTGTTTGTCTTTCACCACCCAATTACAAGTTATGCTGCTATGCCCTTGTCCGATGTTAGTATACTGTACCTCTGTCTAACAGTGACATAGAAGTGATACCTGGGGTACAACTATGATCTACATCCAGTCATCCAGATTCCTATGGAAGAGAGTCAATGAGGGACTCTGCCTAACCTGTAGTGTCAGCTCATTACAGAGTGAAGGGAGCCTCTCAGTCAGGAATATGCCCCTCCAGCATGTCCATGGATGTCAGTGCTGAGGTCCAGCTCTCCTGAGCATGTGGCTGTATGGGACTCTGATTGCCTGAGGTGCAGCATGTTCATTACTGCTGGGTAGGACATGGCTGTATATGACACACAGATTGCCTCTGAACCGGCAATAAGCCACTGAGTCCAGCGGGATTTACTTTACCTGGGAAGCATATGACATCTGTGTGAGCCATTGCATCCCCTTGATGAGGTACTGTTGTCCTGTACCAGTTGCTGTGGGTGTCTGGTTAGGTACATCCCAAAAGGTGCATTGTTCGCAATTATAGGCTTGATGATGGATGAGTAAAGAGGCACAATGACCTCCCCTGCCATACATGTGAATCCCTCATGATTAGCTGGGCTATATAACATGTCTTTCAATCCACATTGGCCATGTGGTTGACAAATGACAGACCGCTACCATGTTTCTACCCCAGGTCCCCAACTACGTCTTCTGTACTCAATGGCCTAACACCTATGTTGTACTGTGCCACCAATGTGGAGGCGTGGGAATCTGCATTGAATACTGATACTCCCCTCCTTTGTTCAAGTGTTGTGGCCGACAAGAATGGTAACAGCTATAACCTGGTAGTACTGGTGTGCTCCTGTGAAACCTGAAACAGGTTCATGTTACTGCACAGATATCGATGTCCAGCATGTCAAGTAGGGTTTTGAGTGTGTGCATCCTTAGGTCTAGACTTCTGGTGTTGAGTAGCATCACTCTCACTTCCTCATCCTTTGTGATACAAATGGATGTGGGTTTGCCTTATGAGCCTTGCCTAATACAGGCACTATGGGTGTAGCAAGAGTCTCCGCCAAATTCCAATGGGACAGGGGTGACAGGTGCAAGCTGTCCCTAGCAAAGCATACCACCCCAAGATGGCAGGCATTGGCACACCTGTGAATGACACCAGTATGTCAGTCAATTGTTGGAAGGGATCATCGTTCCTTGATATTGTGGCATGGTTCTAGGTGAGGGTAGGATGCTACTCAAGGTCAGGGTCAAACTGTCTTGGGCTACGTGCTCAGAGAGCTCTGTACTGTCTCATGTCATGTAGTCCAGGGAGGAATGTGTCAGGCCATTCACATCAGCATGGACAGTGACTGAGTCATACCTGTACTTGCCTTGGGGTTACCTGAGTGTTTGTGTTATGTGGCAGGTCATAGTGGCCGACAGGCTGCACACCGTGACCCTCACCTCATTAAGCCTGGTGAATGTGATGTTAGTGTGCCTGATGATAGAGGCACCTAGTACAGGTGTATGAGGTGTGTTGTTTACTGTTAATGGCTGTGAGTGTTCAGCACATTGGCTTTGTGTGATATGTGTTGCACATGTTCGTTTCCGTGGTAGTGGTTGCATGGATGTCTGCTTAGAAGGTCCCTGCTGCATAGGCATAGCTGTGGTCCGAGCCTACAAGTATGTTTATGTGTGATCATGTGTTAGGTCCGCTGTTGTGGTAGGTCTATGTGAGACTGGAAGTGTAGTGTGTGGTCTCCTTGGCCACCTGACTGGTTATGGCAGTATTGAGTAGACAGAGCCTAGCCTCCAGTTCGGTATATGGTTGCATCACTCACATGAGTTTGAATTTGTTGTTAGGAGGAGGGGGTTGTCTGTGTACATGCATCTGTTCCAACATTGTCTCTGGAGTACCACACTCACCAGCTGGACTGGGGAGGGAACTGACAACTGACCTCTGGACATGCTAGAATACTATTCTGAATTCTGTAATAATTAATGATTGAAAACAAGGTACAGTGGGGAGTGAGGGTGTACTGACATTACCTACAACTGCTGACTGATATAAAAGCGTCAGTGAGCAAGTGCCAGGTAACCTAAGTGCAATGTGTCACAATTAAGTAAATGCAACAATGAGAAGCAGTCACTTGCTGTCATGTGTAACATGGAAATACGTACAGTAAGCAATGCAGATATCAGTAGTGAGTCACAGACGTGTTGACAAGCTGTGTACTATGTGGAAGTAGCATACCAGTGAAATAACAAGCTAACAAATAACAAGCATATAAACAAAGGTAGATCCAGGAGGCCTGGATGTAGTGGTTGCTACAGCAAACAAGGTGTAGCAATGTCAGTAAGATACAGCTCAGATATGCAGGCACTATAAACCTGAAACCAGATGTCCCCAGCTATGAATGGCAGAGTACAGCCTATTGTCACACACGAGTGCAGACCACAAACCTTGTTAATGTTAAATAACTGGCCTGAAGGCCAACTGCCCATACCAGAACTAATACACTTGTACACTGGGCCCTCAATCAGCAGTGCCCAACATCAATGGATGAGAGATATGTGTCCTGCCACCACAGTGCTTGCCACCAACCTCCCTAATGTAAAACAACTGGTCTGAAGGCCAAGTGCTTAGTACAAATGACATAGAATGATAGCTACACTGTAATCAAGTTTTAACCAAGCAGTAATAAGTAGAAGTTAATACTCCCTGTATAGAATGTGTACCATGTATTGTTGAGATACTATGCTGATAACCTGTTTGTGTACCTTTCCAGCTTGACATGGCTTGAACCCATCATATTCTGCTGCAGAGGATGACGTGATTCACCAGAGCCTGGTGCATGACTATGCCATCCTGTTCTCACGCACCACCCAGAATCAGCAGGAGAGGTCTGCACTGTGGCAAAACCTCGTTAGCAGGATAAATGATGTTGGCATGCATGATAGGACATATGAGCAGGTGAGACATCACTGCAGTGATTTGATAAGAAATGTCCGCCAGCGTGCTGCAGATATCCGCAGGCAACAGGTTGCCACAGGTGGGGGGGTGGCCACACATCCCCCCATCACCAGACAGGAGGGGCTACTGCTAAGTGTTGTGGATCCAGCCCCAGAACAACAACAGCAACACCCATGCATCATGATGGAGGTTGGATCCACACAGCAGCAACACACTGGCGTGCAGGTAAGATGCCATATTCATTTATTGTTATTACTTTTACATTTGTTGACCCAGATAGTCTAGCTGGATATATGTCCATTTTCAGTAGAGGCCTGTGGAGAAAAGCTCCACACATAACGTAATAAAGGCAGACAGACAAGTTGTTAATACAGACAGCCAACATGATAGGATTGTACACCAGCCTGTTAACTAAATCAACATACATGTAAGGAACTCAAACAGTTTAGAGTCATACACAATATACCGTTGGTTTAAAAGCAATCCTACCTAAAGCATAACGGTTATGCAATAAGGCAAAAGCAAGATACATAATAGTTAGGGCTCAGAAGGGTAGAGAAGTAGAAGGAGTATGAAAGATACAATGATATGGAAGAGGCAGGAGTCAAGAAGGGAAGTGAGGAAAGGAAGGAAGACAGTCAAGAGGATGTGGGAGGGATGGGAGAAGTAGGTCAGAGCATAGAAGGACATCAAGGTGAAAGAAACAGGGTAGAAGCTAGTTTCTATGCACAATGAGGGGTTAAAGGTAAAGAGAGGGTAGGGAGAGGGACGTTAGCCTGTACTCCAAGAAGAACAAAGCCAGTGGTTTGGGAAGTACAGTTTGCAGTGTCGTTTGAAGAGAGGTAAGGGTGAGATTAGAGTTAACCCCTGGTATGTACATATGACTGTTCTGTACACTGTTACTTCATGCGCATAAGGTGTGCATGTGGTATGTATCTGTCATCATGATATATATACAGACATTATGTGCAGCTGATGTGTATAAGGGAACTAGTGTACTACTGTACTGTATCATGTGCAAAACAAATGGCACACATGTGCCCACTGACATTACTCTCTTCACACTTCCAGATCCCTCCCATCTAGCAACGAGGCAGGCCATACATGCTGGTGAGTCTTTTTAACATTATCTGTAAAGCAATTTAGAAAACTAGGAAGAGTAGTGTAACTCTGTAGTAGACTTGCTGGTGACTGTGTTCACAATACCCGTAATACAGTTGTAGTAGATTGAGTAGTGTAACACGGTACTGATGTTTGTGTTTACTGTGGGGTGTGCATGTGTGCAAGCGTGCCTGTGCCCAAGTGTGCATGTGTGTTAGTGTCCATGAGTGCATGTGTCCATTTCTGAATGTGTGCATTAGTATTGAAATGCATCTCTGTCAAATATGTATGGAGACTGTAATCTGTGTTCCATGTTTTCCTCCTGTAGGTTCTGGTGCTGCTCTGGTGACCTGCAGCAGGGAACCTGAATCTTGTGCCCCAGGTACTGATGATGATGAAATGTCTGTAATGGTGCAGGAAGGTGTGTCTGGGTCCACCATTGGTCAGCCAATTGACAGTACACAGCTTTCAACCCTGTCAATGCGCACAGTCATCCTGCCGTTACATCCTTTGTCACCATTGTCCCTAGGTGATGGACAGTCTGCAGTGGGCATAGATCAGGGTAATGTGGTACCTGTGGTACATGCATCCCCACAAGGCAGCCATGAGCAGGGGCCTCCAATGGTACCATGCAGACAGTCGCCCATGGGTTCTCGTGGGGGCATCCGTGGCCGTACTGCCTCTGGCCGACGTGCCCAAGGAGGTATGTCAACCTCCACTATGTTTTGAACTGTCATGCAGGCACAGGCACGTATGGAAAGGTACACCAGACAGGGTCTGAGGGAGCTGAGAGAATGTCGCACAGCCATGACAGATGGCATGCGTGACGTTGCGAATGCTATCCGTAACTTCACAGATGTCGTTGACAGACGTTGTGGGGGCATAGAACAGCTGCTCCACAACCAGATGTCCATGGGCCAGGGCCATGGTGTGCGTTTGCGACGTCGACGTGGCCGTATGCCAGCAACAGCACCAGCTGGCAGTGGCTGCGGACGACAACAGGCCCACTCGCGCACCTCAAGTGCCAGCACCAGCCCCAGCAATGCTGGGTCTGTGCCGTCATCAAGATGCCCCAGGAGACCACGTGCACGTGGCTCTGGACAGTCCCAACAGGGAACTGTGTCCAGTCAACACACCCCTGCTTCCAATGACAGTACCCAGTCTGGGTTAGTACCGGATCTGACCCGTAGCACCGCTGCCAGGCACAGGTACCGTGTCCGTGCCCACAGACACTGATCTGGATGACCTGACAGGTGCAGTCTGTGGCTGTCCACAAAACCCTGTACATGGCAGCCATTATGTGGGACTGTGTGCGTGCTTACACACATGCAGAAACCTAACACCTAGGGCAAACACATACACACACACACTGCACCAACACTGGTCCACCCTGTACTGCTGCCCCTCACAAACACACATACACACACATGTCAATTGGTGTTATCAGTGGCTGGCTTGGGCATACCTAACCCACACCCTGTGCATATGATGACACTGTGCCACCTCCTGCATACTACAACATCGGTGCAGGTAAAGGTAAACACGTTGCTGATGCACAGGGTGACTACATAGATGTGTATAAGTAGTAACATGTTGGTAACTGTTCACTGTTCCAGTATAATTGTGTGTATATCCCAGCAGTCCTGCTGCAGTAACTGTATGACTGTCCTCAATTGTTATATGCACCCATACTACTTACCAAAGTGTACCAGCTGCACACCATCACATGCTAACATTGACTATGGCAATGCGCATCTTGTGCTGTTACGTAGATTCAGCTATATGTAACTGTTCTGTCACACATGCATTTATACACACCCTGCTACCCACACACATGCACACGCTCACCTGCCATTCCCATTATTTATCACCCTACATGAGTAGCTGTTGATACATGACAGGTACACATTTGAGAAGTGCACTATGTTGTTTACTACTGGCGTCCCCTTCTCTACCTGTACTCACAGGGTGCAGGCAACCTCATCGGTTGAAAGATGTAATGTGCATCAGGTACTGTAGTACCCTGATTGCCACATCAAACATGTTTCCCATATGGAAATGCACACACAGACACATCCCACATCCACACACTTGCCACATTCAGGCTTCAGAGCACTATCTAGGTATATTTGGGTACATGTGCGTGTTACAGTAGCATGTAACACTATACTGAGTACTGGCAGTTGTCTGTTGTCATGTTGTCTGTATAGAATAAAAGAATTGTTTGATTATCCTACTCCGTTTTGTGGACATTACTTGAAGATGTGTTACCTTACATGTGTTATTGGTACCACCACCTTCTCTTTTGTAGTTTTGTTTGTATAGGGTGCTATCAACATCACTGCTTGTGAAGGGTAATGACCACCCTGCAGTGCATAGCCCCATGTGGCAAAAGCCACATCCCACCCCATCATTGTGCACACACACTAACCCCACCAACAGTAAAACACATACTTTCCATTTGCAAGATTCAAACCCATACCTAACTGTGTTATGACAGTAGAAACAGACACATTAGCAGAGTGTGCTATTTGCAGTAGTTGGAGAAATCCTTACTAATGCTGTACTTAGAGGGTTCTGACATCATCTGTGTGTAGGAGGAGGGATGTGCACCCTGTAGTGTGTTCTCCCAGTTGTCAAAGGCAGTTAACCCTCCCAGCATAGTGCACACACATAAACCCCACTCATACTAACACACATATATTCCTTTTGCAGGATTCAAACCCCTACCTAACTACGTTATGACACTGGAAAAGACGCATTAGCAGAGCGCGCTATGCGAATTACTGGAGGACTTTACTACAGGTAATATAGTTATACAGTCCTGACATCATCAGTGTTTCAAAAGGGGAATCTGCATCTTGTACTGTACTGTCACAGTTGCTAATAGGGACATTTCCAACACACACATCGATGTGTTTGAGGTTTGCATATGTGGGGGATCCAGTACTCCAGTGTGATGAGTATATGGTTTGATTGCAACAATGAGGTGAGCTGTTTGTACTCATGGTTGTGATGATCAGGTCTAGTATATCTTCCCCTCTTGTGGGAAGGTTGGTTACCTGTTCCATAGCCAAAGAATGTATGATCTATGTGAACCCTAGAGCTTGGGTATTGTGGCTTGTGTAATGTTCACAGTCTATGTTTGGGTAGCTAACGTCACCCAGTATGATGGTGTTTGCAGAGTAATCTAAACTGTCCTGTGTCAGCATGAAGGCTGTGTGGGAGTCCTGAGTTTGAGAGGGTGCTGTAAGAGCCCCTCTGTGTCTCTTGCCATGTGGTCCAGGGAGGTACATCTCAGGTTGTTTGCACCAGCATGGACAATGTCTGCCTCATAGCTGTACTTGCTGTGGAGTGACCTGTGTGCCTGTGTTATGTGGCACATGCTATCACCCGACAAGTAGCTAACTGTGACCCTCACCGTGCTCTGTCTGGAGGGCGGCACGTCTGTCAACAGCTCATGTCAAGCAAGTTCACACCCCTCATAAATGATGTGGAAACCGTCAAAGGCCCAAGGCCTGTTGACAATATGGACCAGACTGCAGATACCTCTATAAAGGCATTCTATGGACACATTCAGGAATGCATGGATCATGAAGCCATATATGAAAGCATGACCCAATTCTCCAAAGGCAGATGTCCTGGGTGCGGACACCAGCCATAAACACACTATACAATAGAAGGATGACGCCACTACATGATACAACAACCTCCCAAAATGTGAAGGCACCACTGATGAGTATTGGAAGACAACTACAGGCACCCATATGATTGTCTAAGGCCATCTTTGAGAGAGGTTCCACAAGCCACTGAGGATAATCACAAGGCTGCCTGTAGTTATGTTAGTAACCTGGGTGGTACTACCCAGATATGCTCAGAGGTAATCCAAGATGTCACACAAAATACAAAACATGCAGACATTGCCATCATCCTAGTGGGCAGGTTCAATGCTGCCTTCTCCCCCACCACACCAAAGGGCACATATGTCTCGTGGCAGAGTGCTGACCCCTGACATCACAGATGCTCAGGTAAGAGATGCCCTTCCCAAAGCAATAAACACTGCATCAATGGGACCAGACAGTGTCCCAGGCTGTGTCCTACATGAACCATGAGAAGAGCTACACCCAGACATAACACCACTGTTCAATCCCAGCCTTAATACACGGTATGTGGCCAGAGAGTGGCATACAGCAACAGTGGTCCCTCAACATTCAGGTGGTGCCTTCATGGATCCTGGACACTACTCGACCCATATGTCTGACTAGCTTTGTCTGCAAAGCTATGGCAAGGATCATCATGAACCTCACATATCTAGATATTGTGGACCTACAGACATGTCACCATACACAGTTTGGCTTTGTCTATGGCAAATCCTGCCTCTCCAACCAGTTTGATTTCTTTGAAACAGTCACCAAGGCCACTGTCAAGGGGAAGGAGGTGTACACAGCCTACCTGAACCTTGCATAAGCCTTGGATACAATACCAGTTGTGCATTCTAGGGAAGCTCACCAGTGTACATATTAACCCCTATGTCACTATGGGTATTGCACAGTGGCTCAAGGGCAGAACACACATGGTAGAATTGCTGGAGCCATGTCAGCCTACAACCTGGTACAAGTGGTGTCCCACAAGGCACAGCCCTGGGAGCTGTCATCTTCATTATATATTTATCATAGGTACAGGCCAACATGGAAGTACTGTGGCACAGCAAGTCGCAGGTGACTGCAAACCGGACACCATAATCAACTCACCAGCTAACACACGCACCCTCCAAAGGGACTCTTGGAAACACACGACTTGTGCCACAGCCATGGCCTCAACGTGAATGACAGAAAGCGTATAGTCATCCCTTTGTCAAACACAGAGTGACCACAACGTACCACATATGTGTTAATCCATTAAGTGCAGATGAAGGAATTATGGACCTTGGGGTACACAGGTTGATAGCATTCTACCATTTGACAACAACATGGACAAAGTGGTTAGGTAAGCATGTTATATGGGCCACATCATCATGGGATCCACATGTAGATCAGGGGTGGACATTGTGCCCTTTACTCATCCCTCATCATGCCCATAATTGACTATGATGAACCTCTCGGCATGCACCTTACCAGACACCTGCAGCAACTGGAGATACCACATATGTACCTCGACAAGGGGATCAAAGGGCTCAAACAGATGCCACATACTGACTGGTTAAAGTAACAGCAGCTCTACTCAGTGACATACTGCCTCTTCATAGGCAATCTGTGCCTGACATAGAAGGCCAGGTCATACCCTCAGTTAATGGCCATGCTGCATCTCAGAATATCCAGATCCCACCAGGATACACACTGGAAATACTTGAACCTCAGGAGTGATATACACAGGACATGCTGGAGGGCACATTCACAACTCAGAGGCTCCCTTCATTCGAATATTATCCCAATAGAGGTTAGGCAGACTGACTCAGTGACTATCTTCAAGAGTGATATTAATGACAGGATGTGACATTGTAGGGTTACCCTGGGTATCACTTATGTGTCACTGTGAGACAGAGGCACAGTATACTAACCTTGGAAAAGGGCATAGCAAGACAGATTCACAATGCATGTTGAAAGGCACACACATTCTGGCTAGGTGGATACATGCCCTGGGCAGACATCCCTGTACGAACCTATGGACCTATGTATCTTTATCACCATTGTCCCTATGTGCTGTTAATCACCAATGTAATCTCAATACTATGGTAGCATGTGCAAGGTCAGTTGTCAGTCACCTCTATGGTACAGTTACATACAAGTCAGTCAGATGCATGGACACATATGACTCAGTCATTGTCCATGCCACCACAGCTGATGTGGGATGTCCCTCACTGGGATACATGATAGGGAACATGGAAGGGATCACTGAGCAAGTGACACAGGCTGGTAGACCCTGACCTTGGTTGGCATCAGACCCTCACCAGGGATTCTGACAAATTACTGAATGCTAATGACTGTGTAGCTACAAAACCCTAGCTGAATGGTTCTTAGCATGCAGTCACTGCATTGCTATGGAATACTGTCTTACCACTCCCACAACAGGTGAAAACATGCAGCCCTGTACATCAACAACATGTAGACTATATGCCCCAGACCAGGTGTGCATCCCTCACTACTAGGCTGATAGCATCTACATCTCACACTGTATGTACACATCCCACATGCTGCACCTGCACAGAAGACCACGGTCATAATGTTACTCTGTGCAAATACCATGTATTCACATGTGGCAGGCATCACACATGGTAACTATTGAAGGTCACAGGTACATATGTGTATTTGGTACACACATACATCATGTGTGCATTGCCATAACTGGTTTAATCAATGTCTTGCATTATTGTGAGTGACAACCCACACACATGGGCATTCTGTGTGTGCAAAACACACGTGGCATGTCTGTAATCAAAAGCCATACATAATTGTGATATCGTTTAGAAAGGGGTATGTGCATCCTGTGGTGTGTTTTCCCAGTTGCCAAAAGGGATGTTTCTTTCATACACACACTTGCCACCTGCTGGATTCAAACCCCTACTTAACTAGGTTATAACAGTAGAGACGGACGCATTAGCACAGCGCGCTATTCGCATTACGGGGAGTTTTCCCTTCACCTGATATACTTATAGGGTGCTGACATCATCAGAGTTTAGAAAGTGGAATGATCATCCTGTGGTGTGTTTTCCCAGTTGCCAAAAGGGATGTTTCTTTCATACACACTTACCCCCTTCACACACACTTGCCACCTGCTGGATTCAAACCCCTACCTAACTAGGTTATGACAGTAGAGACGGATGCATTAGCACAGCGCGCTATTCGCATTACTGGGAGTTTTCCCTTCCCCTGATATACTTATAGGGTGCTGACATCATCAGAGTTTAGAAAGTGGAATGATCATCCTGTGGTGTGCTTTCCCAGTTGCCAAAAGGGATGTTTCTTTCATACACACTTACCCCCCTTCACACACACTTGCTACCTGCTGGATTCAAACCCCTACCTAACTAGGTTATGACACTAGAGACGGACGCATTAGCACAGCGCGCTATTCGCATTACTGGGAGTTTCCCTTCCCTGATATACTTATAGGGTGCTGACATCATCAGAGTTTAGAAAGTGGAATGATCATCCTGTGGTGTGCTTTCCCAGTTGCCAAAAGGGATGTTTCTTTCATACACACTTACCCCCTTCACACACACTTGCCACCTGCTGGATTCAAACCCCTACCTAACTAGGTTATGACACTAGAGACAGACATTAGCACAGCGCTATTCATTACTGGGAGTTTCCCTTCCCTGATATACTTATAGGGTGCTGACATCATCAGAGTTTAGAAAGTGGAATGATCATCCTGTGGTGTGTTTTCCCAGTTGCCAAAGGGATGTTTCTTTCATACACACACTTACCCCTTCACACACACTTGCCACCTGCTGGATTCAAACCCCTACCTAACTAGGTTATGACACTAGAGGCGGACGCATTAGCACAGCGCTATTCGCATTACTGGGAGTTTTCCTTCCCTGATATACTTATAGGGTGCTGACATCATCAGAGTTTAGAAAGTGGAATGATCATCCTGTGGTGTGCTTTCCCAGTTGCCAAAGGGATGTTTCTTTCATACACACTTACCCCCTTCACACACACTTGCCACCTGCTGGATTCAAACCCCTACCTAACTATGTTATGATACTAGAGGCGGATGCATTAGCACAGGCGCTATTCAGGATTACTGGGAGGTTTCTTTCCCTGATATACTTATAGGGTGCTGACATCACCAGAGTTTAGAAAGTGGAATGATCATCCTGTGGTGTATTTTCACAGTTGCCAAAGGGATGTTTCTTTCATACACACACACTTACCCCCTTCACACACACTTGCCACCTGCTGGATTCAAACCCCTACCTAACTATGTTATGATACTAGAGACGGACACATTAGCAGAGCTATTCGCATTACTAGGAGGTTTCCTTTCCCCTGATATACTTATAGGGTGCTGACATCATCAGAGTTTAGAAAGTGGAATGATCATCCTGTGGTGTATTTTCCCAGTTGCCAAAAGGGATGTTTCTTTCATACACACTTACCCCCTTCACACACACTTGCCACCTGCTGGATTCAAACCCCTACCTAATTATGTTATGACACTACAGACGGACGCATTAGCGCAGCGCACTATTCGGATTACTGAGAGGTCCCTTTTCTCCGATATACTTATAGGGTGCTTACATGATCAGTGTCTAGAAAGGGGAATGAGCATCCTCTGGTGTGTTTTCACAGTTGCTAGGAGTAACATTTGGACCAAGTGTGTGAGCATGCCCAGTTCAGCCTTCCCATGGCATGTTGTGTGAAAGATGTCTCATTTATCTAAGTGTGTGAGCATGCCCAGTGTGGGCTTTACATATGTTGAACTCTGCAGCCCATCACATTTGTGGATGAGTGTGACCTTCAACAAATACCTCCAGTTTATGGTTGTGTGTTGTCTGCCATGTTGTGTAGTTACTGTCGAATGCTTTTGTGTGAACAAAACAGGGAGTATACTGTGCCTGCAGGTTTTGCATGGGATACTTTGCACACAATTGTCAACATCCGTTCATACTGACCTAACACTGTAGCACTGTATAGTGTAGTGTTTCAGTACTTTCACTGTGGTGGTCAGTATCCTGGGCTTTAGTCCTATCACCACTTTACATTTCCATAGTGTGCACAACAGCCTGGTTAGGGTCCAGTTGTGCACATCTGCACAAAGGCAGTGCCTCTACAGACCCTGGTAATTACTGCCCCATAAGCTTAACAAGTGTAGTCTGCAAATCTATGGAGAGGATCATAATTGAGCTCATAAACAAAGATATAGGGGACATGCAGACATTGTACCCATCCCATTTTGGCTTGGTCAGGGGCAGATCATGCCTTTTGTACTGGGTTGACATCTTCAAATTGGTCACTTAGGCCATTGTTGGGGAAAGGCAGTCCATACAGCCTACCTTGGCCTTGCAAACACTTTCAACACAATACCCCAGTCAGGTATTTTGGAAAACCCTAACAACTGAAATGTAAACCCATATGTCACAAGATGGGTTGCAAACTGGCTTAAGGATGGGACCCACAGGGTTAGAGTTGCTGGCACTATGTTAGACTCCAGGCTGGTCACAGGTGGTGTCACACAGGGCTCAGTCCTTGGCCTCCATTGTTTGTCATGTACTTCCCAGAAGTACAGGCCAACATGGGAGGACTTTGGCTGACAATGTTTGCAGATGACTGCACACTGGGCACCATGGTGGACAGTGCATCACACACTGATATCCTTCAGAAGGGACTCACAGTAACTGATAGCTGGTGCCAGGGCCATGGCCTGAAGTCAAAGTGCACAACATGTGTAGACATACCCTTCAGGAAAAGCAAGGTGACCCCAAGCTACCATATAGGTGGCAATCCTCTAAGCACAGAGAAGGTTATCATGGACCTGGGGACCCAGGTTGACAGTCGCCGTTCTTCTGAGACTCACATTGCTAAAGTGGCTAGAAAGACCTTCTACATTGCCCACCTGCTCAGGATGGGATTCACATCCAGATCTAGTGGGTCATTGTTCCCCTGTACTCTTCACTTATCAGACCGGTGATCGAGTCAAATGCCCTATTCTGGCTGTATGTCACCCAACATCTGCAGCAATTGCAGACACCCTGAATGTCCCCACCTAAAGGATCAAGGAACCCCAACAGCTGTCATATGCTGCCAGATTGAAGACACTCCCACTCTATTCACTCACATACTGTCTGCTTAGAGGTGACATGTGCCTGACATGCGAGGCCATGTCCAAACAGGGATTAATGGACATGCTCCACCTCAGAATCAGCAGATCCACCTGAACCACTAGTGCAGGTGACTTACACCTTAGCAGGGTTGTATGTTGGACATGTTGGAGGGATGAAGTTATCACCCAGAGACTCCTATGCTGTGTAATACAATCCCGGTCCATGTGAGGCAGAGCACCTTGCTGGCTGTGTTCAAGAGGTATCTTGACCTGTGGATGGAAGGTCATACGTTTAACCCGGGGATCGTCACGGTGTCACTGCTGGAGAGAGGCATGACACACTAATGGGCACAGTACTGTTTCCATATAAGGGGTGGTGTATGCCAATGAACTCTGTGCTAGGCTTATACCTGCCTTAGGGAAGATAGCCTAGTATAAACCTATGTACCTATGAACCTATCTGACCATGTTGCATTATGTTCAGATGTGAACTACTTACAACAGCCTCATCCAACATCGGTAGTGTATTCCACAACATGGGTGTACATTGGCGAACACTACCGATGTGCCCTAGGCCATTTCTAATGCTAGTCGGAGAGTGTGTTTGTCCATCAACACATTGTAAGTGATGTTTGCCATGACATATGTCTTGTTTAGTATACTGTGCCTCTGTCTACCTGTGACATAACATTGATACCCAGGGTAAACCTCCCATCTCCCATGCACTCATTAGGATTCCTGTTGAGGGGACTCAGCGAGTGTCTCTGGACAACCTGTACTGGTAGTTTACTCATGTGTGGGGGTGGCTACTGTGTTTTGGATAATGCAGTACAGCCTGTCCTATATATGTCAGTGCTGGGGTTCAGGTCCCTCATGTGCATAGCTCCCTGCCATTCAGATTGTACAAGGTGCAGCATGTGCATTGATTCCAGCTTGGACATGGCTTTCTACATCAGGCACAGCTTGCATCTGGGTGGACAGCATGGCAGTGTGTGGAGCTGCACTCTGTGTAATCAGACTACACATTACATGTGTTCCAGCTCTGTCATACTCCTGGTGAGGTACTGTTGTGGACTTTACAGGTGCTGGATGTGTCTGCATGAGGTACACCCACAGGGGTTGTTGTGGTAATTTCTAATGCTGATGAAAGATAACTGCAGAACCACAATGACCTCCCCTTAGCTAGATGTCAGACAGCATGGACCATGCAATCACAAATAAAAACAGGACCGTCTCCGCAAAGGGAAAGTGTCCTGTCTGGTGGACCCCAGCCATAAACAGACTGTATGACAGATGGCGGTTACTAATGCAAGACAGAGCTACATCTCCAAAAGGGAAGACAGCTGTGATCAGCACTAGTAGAAAGCTACATTATCTCATAAAGACATGCAAGGTCAACTTGGGGACATAAATCACCAAAGACAATGAAGGTAACCACACTGATTTCTTCAGTTATGTCAGACACCTGGTTGTGAACCCTCGGATATGCTCAGAGTTGGTACACAACAACATATATTCAGTGACCTGACAGATATTGGCAACATTCCGGCGGACAGCTTCAGTGCGATTTACCCCCTCCCTCACCCCCAAAAGAAGAAAGTTATCACTGCTGTATGTAACCTCACTGTCATCTTGGATGTCCATGTGAGAGCCACACTCAGCAAAGACAAGTACACAGCATCCATGGGACCTGCTGGTATCTCCAGTTGCATGCTATGTGAACTCCAGAAGGGGCTGGACCCGTTGATACAACTGCTATTTAACCTTAGTCTTGCTACAGGATATGTACCTGAACAGTGGCGTACGGCAACAGTGGTCCCACTCCACAGAGGAGATGCCTCCACAGACCATGGCAACTACCACCACACAAGCTTAACCAGCCTTGTCTGCAAAGATATGGGGAGAGTCATTATGGAGCTCTTACACAGACACATTACTGACCTACGGACCCTTGTTCCCACCTAGTTCAGCTTTGTACAGGGCAGATCCTGCCTTTTGCACCTAGTTGACTACTATGAAACTGTCAGTAGGGCCATCGATGAGGGCTCCGCAGTCCACACAGCCTACCTGCACTTGGCTAAGGCCTGTGACACAATACCACACTCAGGCATCATAGCCAAGCTCAACAGCTGACATATAACGGCATATGTCGCAGGATAGGTTGCAAAATGGCTAAGAAACAGAACCCATAAAGTCAACATTGCAGGTGCCTTGTCAGATTCGAAGCCAGTCACAGGTGGTGTCCCACAAGGATGTGTCCTGGGACCCCTCTTAATTGGTATTTACTTTTCAGATGTGAAAGCAAACATACAGGGGTTGTGGCTGACAAAGTTTGCAGATGACTGCAACCTAGGCACCATAGTGAATACATCAGCCGGCACACAAATACTACAGAATGCCGTCACAAAGGCGGATAGCTGGTGCCAGACACATGGCCTGAAACTGAATGCAACTGATGTGTATTCATCCCTTTGGGAGGAACAAAGTACCCACAGATCAATACATAGACAGCAACCCACTGAGCACAGACAACAAATCAGACACCTGGGGACACATGTAGATAGTGACATCTCTTTTGACACCCCTGTTGCCAAAGTGGTTAGGAAGACTTTCTATCTTGCCCACCTTATCATGGAGGGTTTTCCATCAAGATCATAGGAGGTCATTGTTCCACTATCCTTCTCCCTTATCAGGCCCATGATTGAATACGAAGCCCCATATGGTATGTACCTCACCCAGCAATTGCAACAGCTGGAGACACCCCAAAGGTACCTACCATGAAGATCAGGGTTCTTCAACACATGTCAGATGCTTCCAGAATAGAGGAAATCCAGCTTTGTTCAGTGTCATACCGCATACGTACAGGTGTCCTATGCCTGACATACAAGACCATGTCCAATCAGGATTTGGTGGACATGCTCAACTGCAAGCAATCCAAATCCACCAGAGCCATGAGAGCTGAGGATTTGAACCTCAGCACATACATGTATAGGACATGCTGGAGGGACAGAGTCATAACTCAGAGGCATCTCACACTCTAGCAGAGTATCCCAGTCCATGTTTGACAGAGTCCCTCACTGACTCTCTTCAGGAGACATCTGGACAACTGCATTTGAGATGGAGGCACAGACTAGACAGAGGCACAGTCATGTTATTCAATTACGTAAGGGGTCATACTGTGTCACTACTAAGTCAGAGGCACAATCATCAGAATCTATTCTGTACACTTATTACCAGTATAAGGGGTGGCAATAGCCACATCACTATAGCTAGGCTTATACATGCACTAGGGCAGATAGGCTAGTAGTAGACTATGACACTATGAAACACCGGTGTATGTGTAGCTATTGTCAATCAAACAGTATGATGTGGTTTGGGGGGCTTGATATCTCCCTGTATTCCAACATTGTTTTGTCTATTCCTTCTAGCATGTCTAGAGATCAGTTGCTAGTGTCCTCTCCTGCTCAGCTGGTGAACCTGGGAATATTGAGGCAATGTTACACTTGCCTCATGTACACTGACAACCCTCTCCTTCTGCCATAAAACACACATACATGTGAGAGATGCAACTATATAGCCAAAGTGGAGGCTGAGCTCTCTCAACATAGGACTAGCAAGACCAGAGAGAAGGTGAAGGTAACCACACACACATCAGAAATCCAGTCTCACATGGCACTATCACAACTTAAGATCATACACATAGACACACAGAGACACTCTCGGAGGCTCTGATCAGGATTCTACGGAATGGCAGTGGCCACCACAGCAGACACTCACACAACTGCCTCCACAGGGCACAGCACATGCAACACATTGACCACAGAGTCGGTGTGCCAAACAGTCACAGCCCTTAAGGCCAAAAACAATGCCAGACACACTTGTCTATGGTTACTCCATAGTCAGACACACTGGCCCGCTCACCAGATCGGATGCGGAGGAGGTCACAGTAAGCTGCCTATCGGGCACTGGAATCCACCACATAATGCAAGCACTCAGGTCACTCAACTGCAAGTACAGGTCTGACCCAGTCATTATCCATGCTGGTGTGAGCGACCTGAGATGTACCTCCCTGGACTACATGGAAAGAGACATAGAGGATCCCTCTGATTATGTAGGCCAGGCAGGTATGACCCTGACCTTCAGCAGTATCCTACCTTCACCAAGTATGATGCCACATAAACAGAGACAAGATGATCAGCTGTATTATTTTGCTTAGACTATGGTGTCATTCAAAGGGGTCCAATGTCTGTCTGCCTGGGGCGACATGCTGGACAGGCCACGGTGATTTGCAAGGGCGGCTTGCACCTGTCACCCTGGGCTTCAGATTTGGATGATGCTCTTGCCACCCCATTGTGCCTTTTTATGCAAGATTCAGATACTACACCTACCACCCTAGAACACAGTAAAGGAAGGACACTAAGGGTACTGCTGCTCAATGCCAGAGGTCTCAACCTCAAGCTGCACACACTCTATGCCCTTCTCAGTATGTAGCACATTGATGTCTGTGCTGTGCCTGAAACCTGGTTCACAGCTTCTGACAGCACCCGGCACTATCGGGTGTTACCTCATATCATGCATTCCGGCACCAGCATCCGGACAACACCAAGAAGGATGGTGGGTGTCCATATTCATCAAGGACACCCTCACCTCATTGTTGGTGGCAACACACGATGCATCGGAGACCATCCAGGTGCCAGTGACCATAGGCAAGACTGCTCTGCAGTTTGTAGCATGTTACATGCAACCCTCTCAAACTCAGGTACCTCACACAGCTATCCTGCAAACACTGAAGGGGATAAATGTATCTCCAAACACCATCCTACTGGGTGATTCCAACTATCCACATATAGACTGGGATCACTAATCATGCCACAACACTCTAACACAAAGGTTCCATGAGTTCATACACTGAAATGCCATGGAACAACTGGTCAAGATCCCCTCAAGTGGAGGCAACATACTAGAAATCATCATCATGAACATGGGGTCACACTGTTCAACACCAGCAGTATACCCATCATTGGTGAGATCAGATCATGGACTACTCTCAGTGGGAGTCCACATCCCACCCACACCCCAGATGGAAAAACAAACAGTGAAGACCTTCTCAGATGCCGACTTCACATTTCTAAGGACTGGTGTGGTCTCTTTCAAGGCCCCAAGCCAGCGGACACCATTACCCAAGCCACTGTATCACTTACAAATGCCTTCTACCAGCACCTCCAGGACTGCATGGATCAGGCAATCCCAAACAAAACAAAGACTCTTTGTACCACAGGCAAGCATCCAGTCTGGTGGACCCTAGCCATAAACAAGCTCTACAACACAAGGAAGGAGCTACTACAAGATAGAGCATAATCCGTAGGAGGAAGACACCCCTGCTCATTGTGAGTAAAACACTGGGTTCCCCATACAATCATCGAGGCAAGTTTTGAGAGTAAACCCACTCAGGACTCAAGGGACAATCATGAGGCCTTTTTGCCTATGTTTGAAACCTGGGAGGAACTCCCAGATATGCTCAGAATTAGTTGAATGATGTAGATATCACTGCACCTACAGACATTGCCAACATACTGGCTGACAGGTTCATTGCAGATTCCTCCCCCTCCCCAACTGGAGGTATCTACACCAGAGGATTGTAGCCCCAAACATCTCCAATGCTGGGGTGGGAACTGCTCTATCCAAGGCAGAAAACACTTTATCCATGGGACCAGATGGTGTCCCCAGTTGTGTGCTCCATGAACTCAATGAGTAATTACACCCGCAGTTAGGGCAGCTGTTTAATCTTAGCCTCACCTCAGGATATGTGCCCAAGGAGTGGCATACGGCAATGGTGGACCCACTTCACAAAGGAGGTGCCTCCACCAACCCGAAACTACCATCCCATCAGCTTGACAAGCCTGTTCTGCTAAGCTATGGAGAGGATCATAATGGGAATTATAAATGAAGACATAGGGGACTTGCAGACATTGGATACAATCCAGTTTGGCTTTGTCAAGGGCAGATCATGCCTTTTAAACTTGGTTGACTTTTTCAAAACAGTCACCCAGGCCATTGGCGTGGGCAGGGCAGTCCACACAGCCTACCTTGACCTGGCAAAGGCTTTCGACACAATACCCCACTCAGGTATCATTGAAAACATCACCAGCTTAATTGTGAACCCATACATCACAGCATGGGTTGCAAACTAGCTAAGTGACGGAACACACAGGGTCGAAGTTGCTGGTGCCATGTCACACTCCAGAGCTGTCACAGGTGGTGTCCCACAGGGCTCAGTCCTGGGCCCACATTTGTTCAGCATCTACTTTTCAGAAGTGCGAGCAAACACAGGAGGATTATGGCTGACAAAGTTTGGCGATGACTGCAAACTGGGAAGCATAGTTGGAAACCCATCTGACACAGACATCCTTCGGAAGGGTCTCATAGACACGGATAACTGGTGCCACAGCCATGACCGTACATTAAACACTAAACAATGCATAGCCATACCCTTCAGGAAGAACAAGGTTACCACTACTTCCCATCTAGGTGGCAATCCTCTAAGCACAGAGGAGGTTATCAGGGACCTGGGCACCCAGGTTGACAGTAACCTTTTGTTTGACACTCACATTGCCAGGGTAGTTTGGAAGGCCTTCTACATTGGCCACCTCATCATGCAGGGATTCACATCTAGATCAAGGGAGGTCATTGTTACCTGTACTCATCACTCATCAGACCAATGATTGCATACAATGCCCCATTCAGAATGTATCTGACCCAACACCAGCGGCAATTGGATGGGCCCACAAATTCCTCAACAGGAGGTGAAAGGGTCTCAAACATATTTCTTATGCTGCCCGACTGAAGGGATTCCAGCTGTATTCAGTCACTTACCGTCTGCTCAGAGGTGACCTGTGCCTGACATACAAGGCTATGTCCAACCCAGAATTATTGAACATGCTTCACCTCAAGACCTCTACATCCATCAGAACTACAAGGGCAGGAGACCTAAACCTCAACACAGATATTAATAGGATGTGCTGGAGGGACAGATTCATCACTCAGAGAGTCCCTATGCTGTGGAACAACATCCTGGTACATGTGAGGCTGAGCACCTCACTGGCTTCATTCAAGTGAGATCTTGACCAATGGATGGGAGATTGCAGGTATACCCCAGGGATAACCTCAGTATCACTGCTTGACAGAGGCACAGCAAAATAATGGGCATATTATCCATCAACTTGAAGGGGTGGCAGAAGCCACAAAACTCTGGGCTAGGCTTATTAATGCCCTAGGGCAGATAGCCTAGTATGAACCTATGAACCTATGCACATAGGCCTGGGGCAGTTCCTGCTATTAGGACAGTGGTCTGCAGCAAGCTATATAGTAGTAGTGAGTTTTAGCCATTGGTTTTGACCATGGCTATTCCATGTTGCTTCTTGTTGTGGTACAAACATGGGTGTGTGGTTATCCATGCTATTTATTGCTAGTCACCCTCATTTTGTATCTTGTTCCATGTTTTTGCACATGTACATCACTGTATGACGTGTGACCTGGTAGTGTCAGGGTGCTGATGTGGGCTTTGACCCTGTTTTCTATTACAGCACTGATATCTACATTCTCTATACTGTGTGTGTTTACACACCACACATCTTGATGTTTATACTTCTGGCATTGGGTAGCATTACATCTAGGTTTCTATCCCTTGTGGTACCCATGAGGTGGGTTTGTGTTTTGTGGTTTATGATTCTTGAGGGTGGATGTTAGTTGGGGTCCTCAGGTGTGCATGTGGTACATGATATTACATTACTTAACACATGGCATTCATGCCTCAGGTGGTGCTGCAGGGCCACCTCTGTCGGATACACATACTACACTCCCTGTACATGTTTGGCAGCAGGTTGTGTCATGTTAGGCATCCCTGTTACTGTATGAGTGAGTCAGAGTGGGTATCAGTCCCAGTGTTCCTACTGACCAAGCGTATGTGCTATCGTTGCCTCTTTGCCAAGGCCAGGGCATACTGGGCACGCCTCCTTCTGCCTACTGGGACAAGGTCAGGTTGTTCCTCCTCCGAGTCACCCCTGCCTGTGGTGGCCTTGGCAATGGTGGGGGGATGTTTGGCCCAGCCCTGTGCTGGTCCTGCTGCAGCTGTTTCCGCAGGATCATATTATGTAGCATAGCACATATCATGATCATTTGGGTACATGTAGTTGGTGTGTACTGCAAGGCTCCACCAGATGTGTCCAGACACGGAACCGTGACTTGAGCAGCCCAAACACACGCTCTATGATATTACGTGTTTGTGCGTGTGCCTCATTATGGCGTTCCTGTTCAGGTGTGTGTGCATTTCTGATGGGTGTCATCAGCCACGGCTGAAGTGCATACCCTCCATCCCCACTAGGTGTCCGTGTGGGAAGTCCCCATTGGCAAATGATTGGTACAGCTCGTCAGATGCCAGATATGGGAATCGTGGTAGCTCCCAGGGCAGCCAGCACACACATTCATTATTATGCCCTGGGCATCACACACGACCTGGCAGTTGATGGAGGGTATCCCTTGCGGTTAATGTAGGCTCTACCCGCTCTCCTGCTGGTGCTTTGATGCGTATGTGCGTGCAGTCTATAGCACCCAGTACCTCAGGGTATTCCGCTATTTGCTGGAAGAGGCGCATATTGCTGGCCAATACCTCACGGGCATTGGGGAAATATACATGATCACCGACATGTGCTGACATGGCATCCAGGAACTGGTGTAGTACCCTGGAGGCTGATGCCTGTGATATCCCCATCATATCGCCAGTTGGTCTCTGGAAGGTACCTGTTGCTAGTATTCTTAGGCCAACACATACCTTGGTTTCCACTGGGATGGGTTCCCCTCTGTTGGTTCTGTGTGTGAGGCGTGGCCTGCACAGCTCAACAATCTGCTGCAGGAGCTCTCTGTCCACTCTATAGCGCTCTACTATCTCCAGCTCATGTAACCCATGGTAGGTGACCCTGGGCCTGTATACTCTTCTCCTTCTCCTCACTCTGGGTTGTCTGTCAGCATCTGCATTGTCACCACCCTCAGCAATTCGCCTATGCCTGATTATAATAGCTATGGCAGCCCCTAGCATTTCTGCTCTGAGTTCAGCTTTTTCAGTTTTCAATTCTGATAGCTTAGTTTCTGGCAGTATCTGTTGTGAGAAACAGCCTGCACTGCTCTTTGCAGTGTTTTAAGTGCTGGGTTGGGCTTCTAGTCTGCCTGTGTAATTGCCTGCTTCTAATTGTTTCCACCAATTAACTCCAGTAGTATCTTCTGGCAGTTTCCTGGATTTTAGTTGTTTCCTGTTTCCTTTCTGTTTCCTGAGGGGAGCAATGTGCACACCAGCTTAAACATGGTCACAGTCACTTAAACAGCGCACACATCCTTGCGGTGTTACCGCGCACACATCCTTACGGTGTTAGCTAGGCTGATTCATGCTAAAGCAGCGCACTGCCTTACACGTGCGCCCGCAAACCGTTGTAAACGGTTTGCAACACGCTCCACATGTTGAACCTGCCTTACAGCGCTGCAGCGTGCATGCGTATATCAAGAAACTTTGAGTGTAGGGATGGCGTATACCCTCAATTTCTTGACTTTCCTAGTGTTCTGTTGGGACACACCTCCCTCCCTGATGTCTGTCTGTCATCTGTTACCTTACATTGCCCTCCAATCTGGTACATTTATTGCTATCATCCCCCATGATGTCACCTACCTCTTACTCTGTTCCTCCCCGTCTCTAACTCTTACACTACTCAGACAGTGCTCATTACCTATGTGACAGTGTGATTCAGTATTGTAATCCTCATTTACATAGGATTGCCTAGTAATGACTAGTTACATGTCTTACGGAGCTTCCCCTTGACAACCACTAAGCGGAGGCCATATTGTTTTGGTCTGCAAGTCCCTCCATTGACATTTAATGTAATACATAAATCCCACAATTGTGGGTTTATAAGCCGGTTTTCAGTTTTAGGTAGCGCACCCTGTTTGCAGCGG
Source organism: Protopterus annectens (assembly GCF_019279795.1). NCBI lineage: Eukaryota > Metazoa > Chordata > Ceratodontiformes > Protopteridae > Protopterus > Protopterus annectens. Next base: position 51,454,903 of record NC_056739.1, on the reverse strand, counting down.
ATGTGCGCTGCAGTTAAACACAAAAATCCGTGAAAAAAAAAAGTTATATAACTTATTTTTGCAACACTTTTCATGCCAATGGCCACATATTTGGCCATTGGCATGTAATAAACATATGCACCCTTTATTTGGAGCTGACATAGCTCCGTTTTTAATTTTGCAGAAATGTACTCAGTTGTCAGCTGAGTACATTTCTGCAGCTAACACGTCCGTTACACGGACTGGTTTCTGCTTCCTGGATTGCTCAAATACCTCATTTGCATATCTTTGAGCTGCAAATGAGGTATTGAGCATTTCCACGCCCAGTCCGTGTAAGAGACGTGTTAGCTGTCTCTTACACGGAGATTTGGGCTGTTCCTGAATCAGGAGGCTTACACGGAGGCTTACACTACTCTTGAACTCCGTGTAAGCCTTCCTGAATCTGGCCCATAGTTTTTAACAAAAGAAGAAAGATTACAAACAGATAAACTACAAGGAAGAAAGATAATCTTGAATTTGGAAAATGAGAGATGTTCTGAAATTACCATATTTTGTAGAAATACAGTAAAGATATTAGATGTCATTTTAGCAAAAATAGATTAGCCATTGTAGATTTAAAATGGAAAGACCATATATATATAGAATTATAACATTATTTGCTTATACTAATTGTAAAGAATGGGAAAGTTTATTTAAATATATTTTAGACTGTGTAGTGATAAATATGAATATTATAATAGCAGGAGACTTTAATTGTGACTTATGAGGCAAGTGTCAAAAGAAAATTATATAAAAATGTTAGAAGTTATAAAATGTGGTAAGCAAAAACTTTGGGATAAAAAATTCTTGGACTTCTAAAAGGGGCATGTATAGAACTGAAATTGATTTTATAGTATCAGAAAGTTTAGTTATAGAAGAAGCGGAAGAGGTTCAAACATGATTTTTTTGATAATCCTGAAATATGACCAGAGATGAAGAAAAGCAAGGAATATATACAAATAGACAAAGGAATAAAAAGGCCAAATGAGAAATCATGGAATGAAAGAAAGGCATTAGTACTACAGTAATAAAAAGTCATATTACTATGAGACGATTTTATAAATACTGGTCTGAATGCTGGATGATATTTAAGGAAATTTCTTTATATGACAATATGATGCGAGAAAAGTAAAGAAAGAAAAATATAAAAGAACATATAAGGATGCATTGGAAGATTTAGAACATAATTATAGAAATTACTTACTTATAAGAAAGAAATCAAGAATTTAAGCAAAGATATTTTTACAGGAAAAACAGAAGTATTGAGTTCCTTAAGCAGATTAGTAAAGGAAGATAGTAGTTTAATGAGAGAAATGAAAAATGTAAAAGGAGAAATAGAAAGAACTAAGAAAAGATTATGAATAGCATAGTACAATATGTACAAGAAATGTTTAAAGAAAAAAGAATGTAATGAAAAAAACATGGGAAGTAAAATGGTTAACAGAAAAAAAGACAATACAGAGTTGGAAAAGGAGATTTCTTTATGTCATTTTAATAAAGTATTAGTGCAATTAAATATAGATTTGGTTGTAGGAACAGATGGAATAGGATATGAAATGTATAAAATTTTAAGGGGCTAGTAAAAAGAATATTTTTCAAAGATTCTGAATGAATGGTTAAATGAAGGTTTTATATATAAAGAATTACGTAGCGGAATATTTAAATTCATATGGAAGAAGGAAGATAGAAGACAAACTGGAGACAGAGAGTATTGAATTACAATGATTATAAGAGCTTTATGAAATAATACAAGAGATTTGAAACCAAAATGGACATATTATAGAAGATAGTATATAAAGTATAAAAGGGAAAGGTTTTCAAGAATTATCAATGATAGAGAAATTGTGGATATTATTATGAATCGAAAAGAACTAAAATCATGATAGGAGACTTTAATAAGGTATTTGATACAATTGGAGATTAAATATTATGAGTAATAATGAAAGAATGTAATATAAGTGAGAAAATTAGAAAATTGTGTAGGCCAGTGTATAGTAATAATAAAGTAAAAATACTTCTAAATGGATGGTTGAAACAACGAGGTGCATATGAAGAGTGGTGTAAGACAGGGATGCCCAATGAGTTGTCAACACTTTGCATTATTTACAAGTGTAATAGTATGTGAAATAAATGACAAAATAAAGGAGATAGGGTATATAACCCCACAAGGATTAAGAATTCCAGTCCTTTTTACACATTTGAATGACATTATAATAATCAGAAAACAAAATTTAGATAAAACAAGTAATTTGCAAAAATAAGTGTCTAGAGATGACAGGGATGGCTTTAAATAAAGAGAAAAGTAAAGGTTTAGGTGAAGTAGTAAAGACAGGGGGGTATATATATTACATTTAATTACATTTCTGCATTAGATATAAAATTTGGGAATAAAGATGTAAGTAGAATTCAGTGGGAAGAAACAATAGAATAAATAAAACAGACCCGTCTTTTCTTGAGAACATAGAAATTATCATTCAGAGAAAAGGCATATTTGATGAATTCAGTACTTATAGGAAAAATAGCATACTTAGCAAGAGTATTTATGTTGCCAACAGTATTTGAAAATGAATTATTGCAAATAATTTTTCATTTATATGGATTTCTAGATTAAACCCAGTAAAAAGAGAATTTTTGTATGTAAATAAAGAGGAAGGAGGTTTGGGGTCAATTGACCCAGTGGTATATGCTGCTTCATTAAATTTCTAGAAAGTGTTAAAGTGGATAAATGAAAAAGATGAGTAAAATGGTATAAATATAAGTATGATAAATGTTGGTATGTGGTAAAAGAGCGTAAAAGAAAAAACAAGTATATAAATGAAGGAATAAAATGTTATGAAGAAAAAAGTATTTTTGTGGAAAATAAAAATTGATTATAGAAAAAAAGAAAGAAAGGCATGGTAAGAATGTAATGTTAAAATAGTACTATGTAAAATTTTGGAAAAATCTAACAGTTGAAAAAATTAAAGCTATAAAAATTTGAATCAAATGGTGTAATAAGACAGTAAAATGTCACAATTTTTGTGGAGACTGTTAATAGATAAATTATCAGTAAAAGGAAATATGCCATATAAAAAGAAAAGTGATAGAATATACCTATATTGTCTGGAAGAGGAAATATGACATATAAAAAGAAAAGTGATAGAATATATTTACATTGTCTGGAAGAATAAACTATGGAATATGTGATTTTGAAATATAAAAGAGTAAAAAGGTTATGGGGAAAACTATGTAAAAAAGATGTATTGAAGATATAAAAAAGTTAATAAAATAAACTTGGATATGATTAAATATGGATGTTATAAGAATAGAAGTAAAATATGTTAAAAGAATGGATAAAAGATTATTTTATGTCATCTGTGTTATAAAGAATGAAATTATGTTTAATGATAAATGGATTTTATCAACAATATTAAGGAAAATTATGAATATGTGTAAATATATTTGTATAGCTGCATATTTGTACATTTGCAAATATTTGTAAATATGTAAATATGCTGTAAATAAGAGTTATTTTGTTTATACAAATAAAGGGCCCCTACTCTTCCCAATAGGTGCAGTGAAATCTTTTACATCCACTTGTGGTACCACCATCTTCGGACAGATGCAGCCATGGTTTAACATCTCATCTGAAAGATGACAATCAGGAGTACAGAGCTCCCCTTATTCTGCATTCCAGTGTTAGCAAACAATCTACCTGATATGGAAATAGAACCCACAGCCTAATACATTAATGGTGGATGTGCTACCTGTTGTACTACTGGCATTGGTTGTCTTATCCAATGGTGGTTTTCTGTAGCACATTATTAACCTAACACCTTTCTTATTAGTCCTACCTTTCAAATCTACCACTAATGTATAATTTATAATAGCCTTAGATATTAAGACAGAGCATGCAGAAATACCAACAAGGAGTATGCATCCTCCATTGATTTATTCTCCAAGACATTCATACTTTCTGTATCCTGGAAGCACTAATCCAGTTCTGCCCCAGTTTCAGCTACTGCAACAATGGAAAATGTTCACCTTTTGGTGTACTTGTTAAATCATAAGCCTTATTTTGAAGAATTCTTTATTAAGTTCAGCATTGACTGATTTTGTTTCAGTTCTAAAAGACAAATTTGTCATTTAATTTACTAAAGACGAAGCCTGCACCACAAAGACTAAGATGGAATTTATCTTTATCAAACATCCTGTAATAGTGAATATGCTGTGCATAATTGTCTATGCCAGGTATTAAACTGCAATGCTTTTATGAAACAATAATTGTGCATTAAAGGTGATGGTAAAATTTCACTTAAAAGGGCACTTGCAGTAAATAATTGAATCAAATCGTTTATATGCAATACTTGTTCTTTTATATAATTAAAATTATGCTTATAGTATCACCTCAGATTCTTACAACACAATTTATTCATAACAGAAGCAAATACAGTTCTTGGAACAGAACAGAATGCAATACAAAACACAGCATTTAATAGTTAGCCTTTCTTCCATAGCACAGATGTTACACAACACGTGCCAGTATATAGCAGGTTTACCATAAAGCTCAGATAAATGCACACGTTTATCCTCACCAGCAAACAGAAGCCCTTCTTATATTGGATCCATAAATAACAAAAATAGCAGAGTCACCAAGGGTTCAGAAGACATATGCCAGCCAGTCTTGCATTCATAATTTCCCCTAGAAACTAGCATGTCTCATTTATACTCCAACAGATAGAGAAGGTGGGCACTCATCAGTTATAGGTTAAAATCTAGCACTCCTCAGTTGTAAAGAAAATTAATTGGGCAAAAATCTGCTCCTTTTTCCCACAGAATGAAATGACCACATCCCTACAGATACTGTCCCTTCCTCCCTAGTAGGAGATGTTTAAATGTTACTCTTGTAACACCTCTCCTCTGCCTTAGCTTCTTCTAACTGACCCCCCCCACTGCTTTTCCTTTTGAAAGGAAATGGTGCTTTTATTAGAGCAGCCACTTAGAAATCTCAGGCCATACCAAATCAAGGCAAAACTTACTAAATTATTCTCAGCCCATTTAGGGATTACTTTGCAACAATATGGATAGGTAGACTGAGAGATAGAGAGACAGACAGACAAAAAGGTAAATAGACAGAAAAAAGAACATGTTCATTTTATCCTTGCCCTTATGGGCTAACATGTGGCTGAAAAGGGTCAGTAGTGACCAGTTCACTTAATTAATAAATAAATCCCTCATCAGGCCCATAATTGAGTACAATGCCCCTTTTGGGATGTACCTTACCAGACACCTGCAGCAACTGGAAAGACCCCAAAAGTACCTCACCAAGAGGATCAAAGGGCTCAAACAGATGCCATATGCTACCCGGTTAAATAAACTCCAACTCTACTCAGTGGCATACCACCTGTTCAGAGGCGATCTGTGCCTGACGTATAAAGCCATGTCCAACCCGGAATTAATGGACATGCTGCACCTTAGAAAATCCAAATCCCATCGAGCTACACGCTCGAGAGACTTGAACCTCAGCACTGAAATAAATAGGACATGCTGGAGGGACAGATTCATAACCCAGAGGCTCCCTTCACTCTGGAATAAAATCCCAGTCCAGGTTAGGCAGAGTCCCTCATTGACTCTCTTCAAGAGGAATCTTGATGAGTGGATGGGAGATCGTAGGTTTACCCCGGGTATCACTTCTGTGTCACTGTTAGACAGAGGCACAGTATACTAACCTCGGAAAAAGGGCATAGCAAAATAAATTTAAAATGGGTGGCGAAAGCCAAACACATTCTGGCTAGGCTTACAAATGCCCTAGGGCAGATAGCCTAGTATGAATCTATGAACCTATGAACCTAAATGAACAAGTTAAATTAGAATTAAAAAAAACTCTCAAATCCAACTACTGTACCAGTTTTGGTCCCTTTGCTCCACAAAGGAGTCTATCCTGGATGACACTGACCAAGACACCCTTCAACAACCCTTGTGTCTTGTGACCATCCAAGCTCCTGTACACCATTCCATCCACACAAGTCCTCCTGCTCCGTCTCTGTCAAGATAGATCAGGATCTGTTCAAGAACCTTCCTGATTATCATTGCGATAGATCAGGATCTGTTCAAGAACCTTCCTGATTATCATTGCGATAGATCAGGATCTGTTCAAGAACCTTCCTGATTATCATTGCGATAGATCAGGATCTGTTCAAGAACCTTCCTGATTATCATTGCGATAGATCAGGATCTGTTCAAGAACCTTCCTGATTATCATTGCGATAGATCATGATCTGTTCAAGAACCTTCCTGATTATCATTGTGATAGATCAGGATCTGTTCAAGAACCTTCCTGATTATCATTGCGATAGATCAGGATCTGTTCAAGAACCTTCCTGATTATCATTGCGATAGATCAGGATCTGTTCAATAACCTTCCTGATTATCATTGCCTTTTTGTGTATCATTTTGAACTAGAACACACCCTTTGCCAGGCAGAAATCATTGTGCAGGCTTGTAAACGTGACTGTATCCATTTTTTGAATATAATACAAAGACTCTTGCAGTATCTGACTGTCTTTCCAAATTATTAAAGATGTCATCATAATAATAAAAGTTTGCTACTAGCTTATACTGGCAGGTGTTGGTTATAGAATCATTATGTTCCCAATTTTTAATTATTTAACATTTTGTAACCAGGGGAGGTAGCTGGAACTTAAACACATTTCTGTCAGCTGTTATTACTTGAACATGTTTGCTTTCCAATAAATGTGTCACAGAATAAAGTAAACATATAGTCCACATAGCTGTAGCTGATGGATACAGAATAAACACTCAGCACTATGGTGTACAGTTTGGTCTCTTAGCTTACACACACTCACCACATCATATCAATACTACTGGCTGATACGTTTAATATAATGAACATTTATACTGTGTTCACAATTTTTAATTGGTGGGTGTTCTATTAAAATATGATGCTGAATATTTCTCTTTCATTCCTGATTTGGCCTGCATCCAGCTATCCCTCCAAACTACCAGCTTCAAAAAGACACAAACACACACACACACACACACACACACACACACACACACACACACACACACACATGGAAAACAGGTACATTGATGAAATATAGAATAAGAGATCTTTCGGAATAATGAGTTATTCTGTTGTCCTTCACCTGTGTACGTTTTTCTCATTTTTTCCCAAATAGTTCAGGACATAAACAATATTGTCCTCCTTGGCATGTCCTGTAAAATAACAAGCTGAGCAAGCCAAAAAATACTCCCCACACTGTAGAAGCACGGAAAAGTGCTAGATGAAACCAAACAGCATCAAGAAAGTAATGAATGCAATACTGCAAAAGGTAATAGGTAATAATCCAAACAGAATATAATCCAAACAGAATTTATTGAAGCGCTTTTCATCTGCTACTAGTGGCAAACTTCTTCAGAATAAAAAACAAGTTCAATCAAAACCATTTTATACAAGTCACATGGTTAATTAATGACCTAATTAAATGCTCCTTAAGTTTTAAAAAGCCATACTAAAAAAATACCAAAAAGTAAGAATTCAATTATAAAAGTTCAAACATAAAAATGTCACCATAAAAATATAAGAATACAACAGTAAATAATACACCATAATAAAAATGTCATAATAAAAATATATATAAGGAAACCTTTTGCATTTACTTCTTGTAGTGTACAAACAGTAAATTGTAACATAGCTAAACAAGTGTGTTTGTTACTAGGCTAGAGTGTTACGCAATATAAATAAGTCTATCTCTTAAGACTTAGCATACTAAGGAGACTGCCAATAGAGCAAGCCTCATTCAGACCAGGTGGGTGATAGGATTCCAACCTAATTTGCCAGTAAAGCTCTAAAACTAAGAGCTTTACTGCAAATGCACCCCCTCTGTTGTCGTGGCCAACTTGGTCAATACCTATGAATTTGAATAGGTGGTTTGGATGTTCTGAAACATGTTTGGCCAGTGCATTGGTAAGCTTACATTTCCTGATGGCATACTGATGTTCATAGATTCTTTCCTTGAGTTTACGTTCAGTTTTGCCAACATAGTTGGCAGTACAATTTTGACATTGGGCTAAGTATACTAACATTTTTGAATTGCATGTGAATCTATGTTTTAGTTTATATTCACCCCTGTCAATGTTGAATCTGTTTGATTCTGTGATGTATCTACAGTAGTTGCAGTTGTGGCATCTAAACATCCCTGGTGTTCTGAATGGTAATTGTTTAGTTTCAAACCAGGATTTTAAATTCCTCCCTTTTTTGTAAGTTACTAAAGGTGAAGCACCTAATTTGGTGGATACAGTTGAATCCACACCAAACACTTGCCAATTCTTAAGAATGATAGACCACAAAAAATTACTGTCCACTGTAAACGTGGTAATAAATCTAGGAGTGTCAATCAAATCTGTCCTGTTAGTGTCAACTTGTATGCTATCGTCACTAGTCATTGTAAACGGGACCTTGTTCTCTCCTACTCTAACTTTAAGTAGTGGCACAAATAACTTGTTGTTCCTTTTCATGTTAATCTCGTGTGTTAATTCATCAATTAACTGAATGGGATACCCTCTACTTAAAAACATGGTTTTAAGTATGTTACATTCAACTGTAAAGTCTTCATCTTTACTGCTGATTCTGGCTGCTCTAACAAGCTGTCCCTTCACCACTGCACGTTTCTGTTTGTAAGGGTGGCAACTTGTAAAATGAAGGAAGGTGTTAGAGTAAAGCGGTTTCCTATATATCTTTGATGTGTAACAAGCCATGTTCTTGTCTTTAGATAGAAGGATGTCAAGGTACGCTATTTCATTGCTTCTAAAAGTAGAAGTGAATGCTAGAAAATCAGTAGAGTCATTCAAAAACTCCATGAATGTAGTAGCTTCAGCTTCAGTTCCGTTAAAGAGGACAAAGATGTCATCCAAATACCTGTTGTAGAATATTATTAAGTCAGAAAACCTAGGGTTGTTAAGAATGTGCAGGTGTTCCCACTGGGCCATGACCAAGTTGGCCACACTGGCTCCATAAGGTGACCCCATACCAACTCCCGTTGTCTGCAAGTAATGGTTGTCACCAAACATAAAGTAATTCCTAGTAAGTGTTAAGTCTAGCAATTCAATTACCAGAGAGATGTCATGCCCCTTAGCCCCTCTTGCTTTTAACCTGTCACTTACCCATACAATGGCTATTTCTTGGGGAATACAGCTATAAAGATCTTTCACATCTATTGTAAGCATGTTATATTGTTGGTCAAATCTTAGTTTGTTAATTTTAGAAAGGAAGGACCAAGAGTCTTTGCATATCTGAGACTCAAGGGGAATGTATTTACTCAGAATTTGATCTACTACCTTAGCACATGCGTAAGTGGGTGATCCACGGCTGTCAATAAGTGGACGCATGGGAGGATCGGTGGTGTTCTTGTGGATTTTAGGTATTCCAAATAAATACGGTATCCTCGGATGTAATGTGGTCATATAGTTGTACTGATCTTGGTTTATCCTTCCTTCTATAAACATCTCTTCCAGATGGTCTTTAATTACTCTGTAGGCATGATTGATTTCATTTTTTGAACTCACAACATAGGAAGGAGTGTCCAGAATTGCTGCCATACGGTCCATATAATCACTATTGTCGAAAATCACGACCCCTCCTCCTTTATCTGGTTTACATATACGTAGATTGTTCATGAGGAGAGTGCGGATGTTTTCAATTTCTTCACTGTTGGTATGTGTGAAGGTGTTTGTCCGATTCTTAATATACCTCCGGATGTCAAGTTCGCATATTAATTCAAACATAGCTAGGAGTGGGTGTAAAGGAGGGTTATAGGTGCTGGGAATATGCAACGTATTATTAACTCGCAATAATTCTCCTCCTCCCATCGTGAGTTTGAAGTTCAATTTACGTGTAAAAGTTTTGACGTCAATAATGGCTTTAACTAAGTCCATGTGGTGTTGTGGGACGTATGTAAAGCCTTTGGCCATTAAGTCTGCCATGTCAGTGGAAATGTCAACTCTGGAAAAATTATATACATTAAAGTCTCCTAAAGAGTTAGTGGTAATGTTAGGTACTGATCGAGTAATCTCTACACTTGACTCTACCTCCTCTGTGTTCATTACGATTTCTGGATTATTGGATAAACCCAAAATATGGGTTAACGGTTGTTCCTGGGTGGGTGAGAGTAATTCTGACGTTGACGCTGTACTTTGGGTCTTGCTCCTAAAAAATTGCCTTGACCATTGTTGTTGTAGTGACTATCTGTGTTGTTCTTATTCTGTAATCTCTCACTCCTACGTAATTCATTAGGGGGCTCAGTTCTCTCCATACTCTGAATTTCGTTTCCATTGTCATTCTCATTAGTGTGTGAAAGGGGTAGGTCAGAGGGGGCTGTATTGGCATAGGTATGATTACGTGTGTGTCCATTATTACTTGAAATTACATTCCCTCTCCATGTCTGACTAGGTGCAGGTTTGGGATACGCTGTCCCTTCCCTGTATGCCTTGGTGTCCCTGTCTAGTTTTTTTGCTTTCACTGCTTGTAATTTGACCAAGTGTTCGTCTATGTTGCTAAACAATTTGCTGTATTCAAATCTATAACTTTCAAAACTTGCGTCAGTTTTAATTGATTTATCTAATGCTGTTGCTTCTACATTAAGTTGGTCTATTTGTACTCCGTAATGCTTACTCATAATTTTCAACATTTCAAAAGCATGTCTATCATACATACTACATAAATCAAGATGAAATTCAGAATTTGCAATAAGACCTGTGGGGTACTGGTAATACCTTAACCCTTTAGGTACAATTTTCCTTGTTAAACATTCGTTAAAGTAAACAATTTCTAGTTTCAATTTTTTTGTTTTAAGTAAAATACTGTCCAATTGTTTCAATTTATTCTGAATGTCTGTGCCAGTATTATAATTATCAGACTGAGCATTAGTAGACGGTTTTTCATGACTGAATGATGGATTAATATTAATCCAGTTTAGAAAGTTAGGTACATTGTTGTTGTTATTTGCACTCAACATAACCGGCTCGTTGGTACTTACTCGCACTGTTGTAGCCATGCTGCTAGAAGGCTGTGCTTCAGTGTTCCCTTCATTATCTCTAGCGTTAACTATGTTAGCTGAAAAGGCTTCCGTTTGATTTAAGTTAGTCTTCCTTTGATGTCGTGTCGCTGGTATGTTAGTATTAATTTCAGTTGTTGAAAGTTCTTCAAATTGTCGTAGTTCCACGTCGGCTGGATTTCTCCTCTGCCAAAGAAAGTGTTGTTCGACGTCGGCTGGATTTCTCCTCTGCCTAGGTATGCTAGCACTACCTAACTCTATGTCATACGTCACGTTGCAAACATCAGAGGTAGGCTTATTGTTAAAGGTATACACTGATCGCTGTTCAGCTCCTGAGTTGGTTATGTCAAACGGAATACAGTCAGCTTTATTATTAATGTCAGGACCCAAAATGCTGTTTGAAACGTTGTTCAATTCTATGGGTGCTCCTTGAATTACGTTATGTGTGGAAAAAGCAGCATTCATATCCGTACTAGGAGCAGTAACATTAAGCACATGTTTGTCTTTGCCGGCTACATTGTCCACAAAGGGTAAATTTAATAATATGCCATGGGTTCTTTCAATTTTTTCAATACGTAAAAGTACTGCATCAAGTTTGCTGAAAAGTAAATCAAATGACTTACTGTTGGTGTTCCGTTCATCGGAACAGATAATGATGGCTGGCTGGTTATCAGATGCAGTAGAAGTACCTGCTTCTGATTGATCAACTCTTAAAAGTTCTGGTGTAGCGTTGGTATGTCTCCTTGGCATGTCCTGTTTACACAGACTGATGACTAGAGCTGGAAGCACCTTTCGATAACTTATTATTCAGAAATTATTCTCAGGCTAATCTACTTAAAATGAGTGATAACACGGTTAAATTCAATATCTCCTCCTAACTTGATGACTCCGTTGAATGTGTTGAATGCTTTACCATCAAATGTTATACTCGTGTAAATAGCTGCACAGAGGTATTTGCCCCCCCCCAAAGTAAATGCAATGCCAAATTTAAAAATAAACAGCAGTGGTGGAACCTCCAGTAAAAACAGGCTCTACAACAAGAGAAAAAACTCATTCCACATAAAATAAATGTAATTCCCACCATGCTAAAAATAGACTTGTTAAACTTAGCAGGAAATAACAGTCTTAGATGAAATTAACTAAAGCCAGATATCAGGTAAGGATAACCACCCATGCTACAGACAACCAGAAAGCCATTGTTATCTATGGCAGAAACATAAAACACAGTGTCCAACACTGCACAGACCTAACAGTAACTAATGCCACCTACTCATACCAGGAGGACATAGCCAAAATATTAGCAGACAAATTTAGCTCAAACTCATACCTCTTAACCTCTTAGAGCAAAAAAACTGGACAAAGCCTAAAATGATGGGGACAAATAGGGACAGATTTTAAATATTGCTCTTACAAACTTAGATAGTTGCTAGAGTAATAGGTTTTGCATTAGCATTAATTTTCTGAAGGATGTAGAGTCTTAAACTCAAATATTTGTCATTATTTAATGACTTCAATCCTCAGCTATTTGCCAGAAAGGTACAGATTTTAGGAGAAACACACCAAAAATATGAGGCAAAAATCTGGACATTTTGTGAAAATCTGTACAGTTGAGAGGTATCAAACTTCATCCCCTCCCCCGCAGCATTCCAAGATCACATACCCCCATCTATCCCACCCCAAATCTCTCAAGGCACTATCCAAAGCCAAGAGCATTGACTCTATGGGACCAGATAAATTATTTGATGTCAGTCTCCAAACAGGTTATGTGCTAGATGAATGGAGTGCAGCAACAGTCATCCCCTACATAAGGGTGGGACATCAACTGACCCAGGTAATTATAGTTCCATAAGACTGGCAAGCCTCATCTGTAAGGCCATGGAAAGGATTATAATAGAATTAATAAACAAGGATATAGGCAACCTATAACTCTTGATCCAATCCTGTCGCTTTTGTCCAAGGCAGATCCTGCATGTTCAGCCTAGTTCACTTCTTCAAGAAGTTTAGCGAAGCAATGGGTAAAGGAAAATCAGTGCTCACCACATATCGAGACCTCTTTAAGGTGTTCAATACCATTCCCCACTCGGTATATGTTAATAACATCTCCCAGCTAAATGTCAATCTCTATGAAGCTTGATGGATAGAAAATTGAATCAGAAATTGAAACAAGTAAATTAGGGTGGGCAGCTCCATCTCCTCCAAAATACCTGTCATCAGTGGTATACCACAGGGCACAGTCATTGGGCCACTGCTCTTTAGTATTTACTTCTCAGTGGCCAAAGCCAATGTCAAGTGCTTATGGCTCACTGACTTTGCTGATGACTGTATATCAGGTGCTATTAACTATCAAGAGGACACCATGATCCTCCAAGAGGGCCATTCCAATACAAATAAATGGTGTCAAAACCAACACTAAATCAAAATGCCAAAATGCATAATGGTATCCTTCAACAAGCACAATGCCCCCTTTAACTATCACATTCACAACACACCCCCGAAAATAGATACAATATTTAGGGACATGGGAACCTATGTAGACAGTGAACTGTTCTGCAATCACCATTTTTCCACTGTTTAATGAAAGTTTTCATGATATAACTTATTAGTAAGGGTATGGCATCCAGGTTCAACTGTATCTGACCATTAGATTGACCACTGAGTTTAATGTTTGTTTTGGCAGGTAGCTGTCCAAACAGTTGGCAATTTAGACACCCACAGCCTTTTCTCAACAATAAAATCATGCTAAATCATACAAGCTACACTGATGATCTAAAAGCCTTGTAACTAATCATTTTATCAGACAGGTTGCTGAGTGGTGACCTCTGGCCTTGTAACTAATCATGGTATCAGACAGGTTGCTGAGTGGTGACCTTTGGCCTTGTAACTAATCGTGGTATCAGACAGGTTGCTGAGTGGTGACCTCTGGCCTTGTAACTAATCATGGTATCATGCAGGTTGCTGAGTGGTGACCTTTGCCTTACATGCAGAGTCTCAACAGATCCTATGGTCTCAGATCTTCTGCATATCCACAAGTCCAATTGTGGCATAAACAGCCACTCAAGAAATGTTAATCTCTTCTGTAAAATAAACAAAATTTGTTTGAGGTGTAGGTTATGTTTAAAAGGGAATATTCTTCCTCTCACATACAAAAAGTACATTTCTTGCTTTTGCAAATGCAGTCTGAATGAATGGTTGGCAAATTATAAAATCATCCCTGAAGTAGCACCCTTGCCTCTTATGGGAAGGGGTAACATGTAAATGTTCTGCCTGCAGTGTTGCTCCTGTTTGATTACAAGGGCTAAAAAAATCATGGGACTGCATGGTAAGGCTTATGAAGCTTATTTAAGGGTCAACAGCCTAGTAGGAAACTCTATAAGAATGAGAAACTGAATGATTAAAAAAAAAGCAGACAGCAAAAATTTACAATCATCTCAGAAGTCAAGAAAGATTGAGGGGGACTTTAAACAGCAACATCTGTAATGGTCACTGAGATAAACTTTAACGTTAATCACAAATCACTGATTTCTAACAGGAGTGTATTTGTAACACTCACCATCCTCAGTTCCACACTCGTACCCTATAGTCATTGTAAGATTTCCACCTTAAGCTGATTATATCAATTTAACAATGAGCAGTACTTAACTTCAATACTCTGTTAGAGAACCCACTTTTTTACAGGGTATTACTGTAAGAGGAGAGCCTAGTGTTTGTGACCTCACATCAACATATTAATTCACCTTGAAGCACAGAGATAAAAAAAAAAACAGCTGCCACATTGTTTTTGCTCACATTCAGCAAGAGTCTCTTACATAAATAAATAGATAAATATATAAGCAAAAAATACAATTTAAAAAGAAAAGGTAAGCAGTTACAAGGAGCTGCTGTTTTACTTCCCCCCTCACTATCCTCAGTACTTAAAACTCCAGGTTTAGCTGGAAAAATAAACAAAGTCGACTGCATTAGAAGGATGTGCGTGTGTGTGTGAGAGAGAAAGAGACAGAGACTGAGTGTGTGAGTGAGGGATAAACAGAGACTGTGTCTGTCTGTGTGTTTGTGTGCATCTCAGAGAGATGGAGTGACTGGAAGAGACACAGAGTGCCTTACGTCTTGCTTCCTTGTCTAATAATTCTGGACAAAGCCAACATTAGTAGAGTAACACAAATAAAGAATAAGGGAATTATTTAAATATTGCTCTAATTCACTTATAAAGTTAATAGAATGAGAAACTGCATCAATGTGCTTTTTGTCAACAATTAGAAACATGAAGATCAAACTTGATTCAAGGGACCGAGCAAACATATGAGGCAAAATCAAGGACATGCAATGGAATTAAGTGCTGTTGACAAGTATGAGACGTAAGGGGGATGCATTTCTTTGCACAATATGTAAAGTATTATTTATTTGTTAACAATGCTCTCAAATTTGAATCTAAAATAAATTACATCTGTGACTGTGTTACATTTGTAAAAAGCACTTGGATCATTATCATCCTGTTAATCTGTAATAACACTTTTCTGTGCCAACATCTCTGGTCATTTAACCAGTTTCAATGCTGACTGCTTCTTCATCAGTAGCATGGCATCGTTTTAATGGCCTTGTCCAGTATTATGGAGTGAAATAAAACAAGACTTCCATTATCTTACTTCCAGTCTTTGCCTGAATGTATTGAGTGATTTGTTTAAATGTTAAGCCATCCCAGACTGGTGGCTGGTGCTGACATCCGTAAATAGTAAAAGTTAATCTATCCCATTAGTCAGTGTTGATGGCTTTGGGTGATAACTGCTGACCATAAATGTTCCACTATCCCTGTAGTTAGGGCTGATGGTTGTGTCTTCTGATGGTGAGTGTTAATCTATCCCAGTAGTCAGTGTTGATGGCTTTGGGTGATGTCTGCTGATTGTAAATGTTATACTATCCCTGTAGTTAGGGCTGATACTTGTGTCTTTTGATGGTGAGTGTTAATCTATCCCAGTAGTCAGTGCAAATGGCTGACTGTGCTGTCTGCTGATTGCAAATGTTCCACATTCCCAGTATTCAGTGCTGATGGCTTTGGGTGATGTCTGCTGATTTTAAATGTTCCACTATCCCTGTAATTAGGACTGATGCTTGTGTCTTCTTATGCTGAGTGTTAATCTATCCCAACAGTCAGTGTTGATGCCTTTGGGTCATGTCTGCTGATTGTAAATGTTCCACTATCCCTGTAGTTAGGGCTGATGTTTGTTTCTTCTGATGGTGAGTGTTAATCTATCCCAATAGTCAGTGTTGATGGCTTTGGATGATGTCTGCTGATTGTAAATGTTCCACTATCCCTGTAGTTAGGGCTGATGGTTGTGTCTTCTGATGGTGAGTGTTAATCTATCCCAGTAGTCAGTGTTGATGGCTTTGGGTGATGTCTGCTGATTGTAAATATCCTACTATCCCTGTAGTTAGGGCTGATACTTGTGTCTTGTGATGGTGAGTGTTAATATATCCCAGTAGTCAGTGCTAATGGCTGACTGTGGTGTCTGCTGATTGTAAATGTTCCACTTTCCCAATAGTCAGGAATGATGGCTTTGGGTGATGTCTGCTCACTGTAAATGTTCCACTATCCCTGTAGTTAGGGCTGATGCTTGTGTCTTCTGATGGTGAGTGGTAATCTATCCCAGTAGTCATAGCTGATTGCTTTGGGTGATATCTGCTGATTGTAAATGTTCTACTATCCCTGTAGTTAGGCCTGATGGTTGTGTCTTCTGATGGTGAAGTTTAATCTATCCCAGTAGTCAGTGTTGATGGTTTTCGGTGATGTCTGCTGATTGTAAATATTCCACTATCCCTGATGGTTGTGTCTTGTGATTGTTCATAGGTTCATATGTTGGTACTAGGCTATCGGCCCTAGGGCCTATACAAGCCTAGCCATAACAATTCCCTGGCTATTTCTTCCCACACTATTTACTTCTCTGAATCTATGTCTAGCAGGGCGATTGACATGATCTCCGGGGTGAATTTCCTTTCTCCCATCCAATCGTCAAGGTTCCTTTTGAAGAGGGCCAAAGAGGTGCTCTGCTTAACATGTATGGCAGTCTATTTCAGAGTCTGGGGAGTATCTGAGTCAGGAACCTATCCCTCCAGCATGTTTGGTTTATTGTGATGACAAGGTTTAGATCCCTGGAGCATGTGGCTCTGAGGGATTGGGATTTCTTTAAGTGTAGCATGTCCAACAGCTCTGGGTTTGACATGGCCTTGTATGTTAAGCAGAGATCGCCTCTGAGTAGACGATATGCGACAGAGTATAGCTGGCGTTTTTAAGGCAGTCCGCATAGGGCATCTGCTTTAGGCCTGTGATTATTTTAGTGAGGTATTTCTGCAGCCTTTCCAGTTGTTGCAGATGTCTTGAGAGGTACATACCAAATGGGGCATTGTATTCTATAATGGGCCTAATGAGAGATGAGTACAGTGGGACAATGACCTCCTTTTTCTGGATGAAAAGTCCTTAGTGATGAGATGTGCAACATAGATGGATTTCCTGACTGTTGTAGCAATGTGGTTATTGAAGGTGAGACCACTATCCACCTGTGTCCCTATGTCTCTTATTACACTTTCGGTGTTTAGTGTACTGCCACCTATGTGGTAATTCACGGGTACATGTTTTTTCCCAAAGGGGATAACTATACATTTCTTGGTATTTAGCTTGAGCCCATGGCTCTGGCACCAAGCATCTGTTTCTGAAAGGCCCTTTTGTAGAGTATCCACATCATTTGGGGTTTCAATAATGGCTCCCAGTTTGCAGTCATCTGTGAAGTTTGTTAGCCAGAGTCCCTTAGTGTTGACCTGTACTTCAGAGAAGTAGATGCCAAACAAGAGCAGTCCCAGGACTGAACCCTGAGGTACTCCACTTGTCACTTGTCTGGAGCTGGATTTGAAGTCAGCTACTTTTACAGTGTGGGTTCTGTCAGTAAGCCAGTTGGCAACCCATCGAGTGACGTAGGGATTAATGCCCAGCATAGTAAGTTTATGTATGATTCCAGACTGGGGGATGGTGTCAAAGGACTTGGCGAGGTCCAGATAGGCTTTGTGGACTGCCTTACTCTCATCCACGGCTCTGGAGACTGATTGGAAGAAGTCAATCAGGTTCAGGAGACAGGATCGGCCCTTCACAAACCCAAACTGGGTGAGTTCCAGTGTTTGAAGGTTGCCAATATCTTTGTTTATAAGTTCCATGATAATATGTTCCATGGCCTTGCAGATCAGGCTCATCAGACTGATGGGGCGGTAGTTCCAGGGATCCAAGTTGGATCGCCTCTTGTGGAGTGGGATAACTGTAGCTGTGCATCACTCAGTGGGCATGAAGCCTGAGGTGAGGCTATAATTAAACATGACACTTAGGTGAGTGTTAATCTATCCCAGTAGTCAGGGATGATGCTTTGGGTAATGTCTGCTGATTGTAAAAGTTCCACTATCCCTGTAGCTAGGGCTGATGGTTGTGTCTTCTGATTGTGAGTTATAATCTATCCCAGTAGTCAGTGCTGATGGCTTTGGGTGATGTCTGCTGATTGTAAATGTTCCACTATCCTTGTAGTTACGGCTGATGGTTGCATCTTCTGATGGTGAGGTTTAATCTATCCCAATAGTCAGGGATGATGGCTTTGGGTGATGTCTGCTGATTTTAAATGTTCCACTATCCCTGTAGTTTGGGCTGATGGTTGTGTCTTGTGATTGTGAGTGTTAATCTATCTCAGTAGTCAGTGCTGATGGCTTTGGGTGATGTCTGATGATTGTAAATGTTCCACTATCCCTGTAGTTAGGGCTGATGGTTGTGTCTTTTGATGGTGAGTGTTAATCTATCCCAGCAGTCAGTGCTGATGGCTAATGGTGATGTTTGCTAATTGTAAATGTTAAGCTATGCCTAGAGTTAGGGCTGATGACAAGCAGTGGTATCTGCTTATGGTGACTAAGCTTGCAGAATACAGTTGGGATGCTTGGCTAAGTTTATAAAGGCCACAGTGGTTGTTAACACAGTATACACACATGATCCTATACACAACAACTTGTGGGGTACAATTGGGATGCTTGGCTAGGCTTATAAAGGCCAGTATTCATTAGCCTAGTATACACCTATGAACCTATGAATATAAATTTACAGAATATAATTGGGATGCTTGGCTAGGCTTACAATGGCCCCAGTTGTTGCTAGCTTAGTGTACACCTATGAATCTATGCACTTAAACTTGCGGGATACAATTAGGATGTTTTGCCCTCCCCCTTTCTCAAGGTAGTATTTTAACATTTTTTTCTGTGAAGTCGCAGATGCTTTCCACTAATCCGTTGGAACTTGATTAGTAGTATCTGTCGATAGGTACTATTAACGTAGCGCAAAATTCACACCTTCAGATATCTGGGAATACTAGTTGAAGTTTTAGGGTGCCAAATACTGATTCTTCAGGATCCACAAGTGGCCTTTTCCTCTAGTCTTTTATGCAATAAAAGGTCTCATATTAACTGCCAAACTGCTCTGGTTGCATTCAGTTTTCAAATTAAGGTGCCTC
This sequence comes from Protopterus annectens, assembly GCF_019279795.1. Classification (NCBI taxonomy): domain Eukaryota; kingdom Metazoa; phylum Chordata; order Ceratodontiformes; family Protopteridae; genus Protopterus; species Protopterus annectens. Next base: position 51,435,312 of record NC_056739.1, on the reverse strand, counting down.
TAACAGTTCTTAGATGTGGAGCTAAACATTATACCTATAATAACCAGTGGGAAGTATTTAGTTTTTATTTAAATGAAACATTAATTGAATTTTGTTACAAGAGCAAACGTTTATTCTTTTACCTGTGGAAACCGGTGAAGTCCTAATATTCGGTTAATTGCTATGGAATTTTCTGGAAACCATTCAGCAACCATGGCAGCAGCAGAGGCAGAGGAATGACAGCTGTAGTTTGGAATTTCCATGTTGTTCCCGGTCAAAAAATAAAATGTACTTTCAACACATTTAAATGCAACCGCACATGTGTCATAAATTTCAAACCCCACAGTTATGTTTGGCAGTATCAGTGCGTCTCTATTTGCCTTGTGTATTGCAAACATCATTGCCAGAGCAGAGTTATATGCATGTAAGTCAAACCTGAAAAAAAAAACATATATAAATTCTTGCTGGAAATCTGCATGTGGTATGATCAGGAATTATGAAAAGTGGATGAAGTCAGCAAGGAACCATTTCAGAAGCTAAAATATTAACATGTTGCACTGTTAACTTCAATCAGTGCATGGATACATAACATGTTACGGCAGTGTGGGCTCCTTTACCTTTATCTGTAGACATTAACTAAGTTTATTAAAGTCCTATATGAAATTAAAACTAAGGATCTAATGAGCTGATTCAAGTACAACTTTCATACTGGTGACTTCTGCAATGTTTGCTGAGGGGACTCTGTGTAACCCATTCCTGAAGTGCGGTAATCTGTTCAATGCAGTGTGAAGCACATCTTACTGTCATAATGACCCCCACAAGAGCCAATGCCATTCATAGAAACAGCAAACATTGCATTTTATGTCAGCTGGGTAAAGGACATCCTGTCTGCTGTGACCATTTGTGTCTCACTGAATAGTTATCTGACCAATTCATAATTGCTCTGAATTTTCTGTTGGAGAGGTTAATTGCAATTTTCCTGCTGTATTATGTTCTCCAGATATAACAAGATGCCATTCTTGGTGTTGGAGTGCTGAAAACTGATTTAAAGATGTGACATAATATTTTTCTCTTATTTCATACTTGTAACGCATTTATAAATCAAAAAGTATGCTTCATGTGGCAGGAAAATGTTGTGTAACTTTGTAAACTTTTATAGGAATGTGGAAATGATGTGAAACTTGTATCTGAAATGCAAAGTGTAACTTTCTACATTTTCTAAGAATGGACATAAATCAGAAAGAAAAGGCCACATAAAATGCAGTTACCATGCACTTCAGACAAGCAGATGGTCAAAGCTAAGAAAGCAGTCTGTGTGCGTGTGTGTGTGTGTGTGTGTGTGTGTGTGTGTGTGTGTGTCTGTGTGTGCATGTATGTCTGTGTGTTTGTGTGTGTGTGTCTGTGTGTGCATGTATATATGTGTGCATCTGTATGTGTGTCTGTGTGTGTGTGTGTGTGTGTGTGTGTGTGTGTGTGTGTGTGTGTGTGTGTGTGTGTGTGTGTGTGTGTGTGTGTGTGTGTGTGTGTGTGTGTGTGTGTGTGTGCATGTGTGCACGTGTGTGTCTGTGTCTGTGTGCATGTATGTCTTTGTGTGTGTGTGTGTGTGTGTGTGTGTGTGTGTGTGTGTGTGTGTGTGTGTGTGTGTGTGTGTGTGTGTGTGCGTGTGTGTGCATGTATGTGTGTGCATCTGTATGTGTGTGTGGGTGTGTGTGTATATGTGTGTGTGTGTGTCTGTGTGCGTGCATGTGTGTTTGTGTGTATGTGTGTGTGTGTGTGTGTGTGTGTGTGTGTGTGTGTGTGTGTGTGTGTGTGTGTGTGTGTGTGTGTGTGTGTGGTGGCAGTGCTGCCAAGATAGGAAGAAACATGGTGTGTGTGTGTGTGTGTGTGTGTGTGTGTGTGTGTGTGTGTGGGTGTGCACACATGTGTAAGTAATTTGTTTGCAAAACTTTTGCCATGAATAAGGGGCACTGGAAAACAGGAAGCACTACAGACCCTCAAGTTCCAGCTTTTATAATTCCACTACCTTACAGACAGGGACTGGAGCAACTTGTAGCCCATGTGATCAGCTTCTCGCACTCAAATTCAGATATGAGTTAAGCATCTGCTGCACAGCAACTGCTTATGCCCTAGGACAGAAAGTGAGAAGAAGTGTTCTCTTTACATTACAGTTTTAGCTATTGATGTTCTACCTTTTTAATCAGCATTTTCTTTTTCTATTTTCTGTATTACTGTTAACTTATGTTTTGTCTACCTCAGCCACCAGCTGTCCCACTCTATCATACTGGTACTCTTCTTCTACTTTTCCCTCCACTTCTCTTTTCACTATTTCTCATTTTATTCTTCTACTTCTTCCTGCATATTTTAGCTTAGATACTGTTCACCTTTAATCCTAAATATCTGACTATTCTGTGCTTACACCCTTTCTGTTTTTGTCTTTTTTTCCTCAAGTTGCACCCTCAAAACATCCCCACACTCTCATCCAGCTGACTCTGCACTAATATTGCAGGAAATCAGACCTACGAGACAAAAGAATAACATTAGAGCAAAGGACTCCTGCTTATGTTTGTGTATGTTTAATTACTCTCCAGCTCTGTATTTTAAAGTTTAAAACACGGTATGTTGCATATCACCAGGACTCTTTCACGTAGCCCCCTCCCATGAACCTGTTTTCCTTTATGATCAGGCTGCCTCTTTCTCTATTTTTAATGTTTTATTTTTTACTTGAGCACTATGACTTTAGCTCTCTCCTATTGGTTTCTATCTTTGTATCTAGCTGCACCATTTCCTGCTAGTGTCTGTTTTTAATCTATGGAACCTTGTCTCTATTTCACAATTACCCTCCCTCTTTTTTCACTCTTAGTCTAGTTTGTCCCTTTGTCGTTTTAATTCTATTTTCTATCCTCCTCTTTTCTATTTCTTGTAACTCCTTGTCTACTATTACTCTTTTGTCTTAACTATTCTACCTCTATTTTCTCTGCAGTTCACTCCTGCTCACTTTGCCAGCAAATCTGATTTTTTTTGAAGAAGTTCTAGCCAGGTTCAAACCACTCCATTTGCCCTCAATAAGCATGGGCACTCCCCCAACCCTACCTCCAATTCCCAGCCACCCACCCTATTCCTAAACCTATACTTACATAACTCCACCCTTCTGTGTCACTCCAATCAAAATCTCCCTTTTTCACATGTAGCTCCTCCCATTTCTCCTGCTCCAATCTAAAGCTCCCCCTCTTCAATCTTTTCTCCACCCATCTCTCCTCCTTACCTCCCCTTTTTCTTTTTATATATACCTTGCTCAGTTTCCTAACTCATAACTATTACTCACACACCACACTATTTACTCCTCACAATTTGAACCGCAATCATTCCTAGCTCTCAAATATGTCTATCTGTCAATAATTCTCCTTACTTCACTTTATTTTTATTTATTTATTTTATTTAACATTTGTTGACCAGGAAAGTCTGACTATGTTCCACAAAGCCTGTTTTCAGCGAAGGCCCGGGGAGAAATGCTCCAGACGCATATCACTTACCTCCTTATGTACTGCATTTACACTCTTAATAACACTTTCTCCACTTACTCCTGCATTTCTTAGTCACACAAGTACTTACTCATCCAACTATCTAATATACTATCACAGCTTCCATGAAATTTCTCCTCAGCTATTCTTTATAACCTTCCCTATTACTTTATCCCAAACCTCTTACATTCAGCACATATGTCTTTTAATCTAATACCTCTCCTTAGATACTCCTGCAAAAAAACACATTATTTACTCCTTTTAAATATCTCTACTACAACAAAGCAGCGACATCCACCTCAACCCTGACCCTATAACTACTCACACTTACAGTATTCTCAATAAAAACTTAAATATCACAACTCTCAACATCAGAAGCATATGCAACAAAACTTCCACTCTTCATGCTTGGATAGACCAGAACAAGCCAGACTTAGTAGCTCTTACTGAAACATGGCTAAAACTCAGCATTCTTGTCTCAGAAATCCTACCTCCCAGCTATAGCATAATTAGGTCTGATAGAGCCCATAAGAAAGGTGGTGGTGTAGCTCTACTCTATCCTGATAATTTCAGTGTCACACCCTACATTAAAGCCACTTTCTCCTTAGCAGAATTGTTAGTATCCTTTTTAAATTTAATAATGCTAAAATAATCTGCTTATTTGTTGTCTATATTCCTTCAGGGCTCAACACTCCTATTCTTCAAGACATACTTTCCTGGGCTATTCAAACATTTCAAAAAGAAACTATCATTTTAGAAGACACAAATTTTAATTGGCACTCTTTAACTTTCAATCAATCCACTTGCAGCATAATCCTATATGGTTTTACTCAATTAATGTCCTGCCCCACTAGGTATAATAAACATTACAATCAATATTCTACCTTAGACTGGATCCTAGTTTCACATGTTTGCAACTTTACCAGTGTTGGTACATATCCTGACTCCCTTAATGACTACATACCTGCTTATGCTATTCGTGAAAACACATCCTCCAAAAACCCACTTACTAAAATGTTTACATAATCTCTCTAACTTCTCTAAAGAGAAATTTAATGGCTTACTTTATAAAACAAACTGGTGTCCTCTTAAGATGCTGCCACTAAATTAGGCAGTACACTACTTTAATAACTGTTTTTAAACCTACTAGATACCTTAGCTCCTATCCATTCCAAAAGAATCAAAACAGTGCCATACCATGGCCAACTAGTGAAAGTAAAACCCTCATCAGAAAAAAAGATGCAGCCTGGGCACTATGGAAACATAGCAGTAAAGAACATGATCTCATTACTTTCAAACAACTGCATAACCAAACAAAAAGACAAGTCAGTAAAGATAAACAGGGTTACTATAACCTTCTGCAGTTCATAGCTTCATAGGGTGGTACTAGGCTATCTGCCCTAGGGCCTATACAAGCCTAGCCATAACAATTCCTTGGCTATTTCTTCCCACAATATTTACTTCCCTGGACCCCTGTCTGACAGGGTGACTGGCATGATCTCTGGTGTGAATTTCCTTTCTCCCATCCAATCGTCAAGGTTCCTTTTGAAGATGGCCAAAGATGCGCTCAGCTTGACATGTATGGGAAGTCTATGCCAGAGTCTGTGGAGTCTGTGGGTCAGGAACCTATCCCTCCAGCAGGTTTTGTTCATTGAGATGACAAGGTTTAGATCCCTGGAGCATGTGGCTCTGAGGGATTGGGATTTCTTTAAGTGTAACATGTCCAACAGCTCTGGGTTTGACATGGGCTTGTATGTTAAGCAGAGATCGCCCCTGGGTAGACAATATGTGACAGAGTATAGCTGGAGTTTTTTTAGACGGTCAGCATAGGGCATCTGCTTTAGGCCTATGATTCTTTTAATGAGATATTTCTACAGCCTTTCCAGTTGTTGCAGATGTCTTGAAAGGTACATACCAAATGGGGCATTGTATTCTATAATGGGTCTAATGAGGGATGAATACAGTGGGACAATGACCTCCTTTTTTTCTGGATGAAAAGCCACAAATCTAATCAAAGAAAAAGTTGGTCCACCATCTCAACTCTACTCCATCCCAGAACCAAAAAGGAATCCAAGATTTCACTTAAAACGAATCCAAGATTTCACGTAATGCCCCTGCCTGTTAAATTGCTTAAGATTTTAATATTCCCTTCACAAAGTCTGTAGCCAATTGTATCTCTAATACAAGTAATGCCTGCCACTCTTCTCCTGTACTTACCCCAAATTTTCTCCTCTCGCCTGTCAATAAACCCTCTTCCCCTTTGCACAGAAACCACCTCTGAGATCAACACCAATTTCATTCTTCAGCCAGTCCCTACAAGTCTATGCTCAATCTCAAACCTTGGTCTATCTCTGCGGATAAACTTCCACCTACTTACCTAAAATTATCAGATGACTCTATTGCTTACCCTGTCAGCATCCTGATAAATTGATCTATATCTGAATCTAAAGTACCTAACATCTGGAAAATGTCCCATATCATCCCCATTCACAAATGTGGTATTTCCACAGAACTTACACATTTTCATCCCATTGCCATACTTTCTCATATATCAAAAATAAGGGAAAAATGTATCCATATTCAACTTTTAAAGTACTTACAAGTTAACAAACTTCTTACAAACACACAACACGGCTTTTGCCCTTGTCACAGTACAGCTATAGCATCCTAGCCTTCACCAATCACATAAACAAAGCTAGAGACTCAGGCCACTATGTCTCTGCTCTGTTTCTTAACTTGTTCAAGGCTTTTAAGACTATGCCACACTCTTTACTTTTGGACAAATTATCTAACCTAAGAGATTCCCCTCAGACACTGTTAGAATGTCAGTGAATAAAAGATTATAATCAAATCTGCTGTAAATATGCTGAAAAATAAAAGCAAAGAATAAAACGTTTGCTTGAATGTAAGTATACAGGTTAGCAATGTCAAAACTATCATTTTAATGACATTCACACAGAAACAGCCTCTCACAGCTAAGATATTAAATAATTTCAAAATAGCCATCTCAGATAAATTAATGGAGGAAGATGACCATTTTAAACTAGTGTTCCAGATAAATCAAAAGTTAAAACAGAAACCAGAACAGTTCTAATGCATATAAATCAAATGAGAGTAGTTAAAAGTAGTAAAAACATAAAGTCACAAAAGTGATATATGCATGTATTTTCTTTTCAAGAAAATAAAAATAAAGCTGCCTCAAGTGTACTTGTTTACAATACAGAAGAGTAAAAAACAGATAACAGGAAATATAAATAATTATGTAAAAATGTGTAAATTTAAGTGTATGCTAGTCAAACCAATACAGTTTTTTATAATTGTATAATAATACCAGAAATGGCAGAGACCCTAGAAAAACAGAATACAAATGTAATATTACTAATATAAGGTTGGACTAGGTAAATGACACGGAAGGGTAATATTTCTTGTCCAGACCGACAAACATGTCATGTTAAAAACATTTCATTTGAGAGGACAAATAGAAGACAGATATCCAGCTTTCACAATGTAAAGCAAACATATCTTTACACAAAAATGTCACAGTGGTCAAAAGAACAAATTCTTAGAGGATCTTAGTCTAAAAGACAGCCAGAGGACAAGTTTATGTTCAACTTTCACAATGTACAGCATGAAAGAATAAAAGGGCATTCTTTCAGTTTTACACTGACTGTATAAGCAGTACTGCAGAAGGGTCTAAATAGAGCTACAGGAAGGAAACTAATATCTCATTCCCTCTTGACAATTCTCTTTTAGGAGGGAGGGGAAAAGCCATTAGTGCATGAGAAGTACTGGTAAACAGATTAAACCTGACAGTCCAAGATATTTTGCAAGTTGCTAATAGCTATCATGCTAATTATTATTGTATTGCTTAGTATTAAATTGTATGTACAACCTATTAAACTGTAGAGCTATACAAGGGAGAGAGTAAAATATGTGAAAAAATGAGCAATACTGGTTACCATCTTTTAATATGTTTTGGCAAGACAATGTTGGTATGCAAAAAGCATAAATGTTTCTGATTGTTGACTATGTAGTTTAATACCTAAAATAGCAGGGGTTATGCCTCTGTTGCCAATTCCACTAGATGCTAATATTACTAAATTTGTAGATTGGACTAAATGTACTTTGCAGTCTTTGTGTGTAAAAATGCAAAATAATTCAGTGTAAATAAAATTAATTTCTAATAAATATGTGTAAAAAAATGTTTAAAAATGGGTCCAGGGTACCTACTAGATTGAAATGCATGAGTAGCAAACAGTCTGTGTAGACACATACTGTACAAAATACATTGGAATGTAACGAGTTCAAAAGTCATTTGTTAAGTTGTAATTTTATCACTGGTTTTTGGACCACCATTTTATCTGTAACAGTATTGGTTGCCCCAGTTAGAACAAAATTATATTAAAATATTGTACTTATACAGCTAATGGACTAATATGTAAACAACATTATCTAAGCCCTGTTCAGTACTTTACTAAAGTGCATGGGCTGTTCAGAGATATGACCACAATGTTATGGTTAAAATGACATTGAAACTGTATATTTTCAGCAGTTTATAATGCTTGCAGTAGCACATAGTCCTTGCCTCTTGTAGATAGTAGCCTATATCTAAACTCTTCTTATGAGGTGATTAATAAAAGTAAACAGTGAATTCAACAGTTGCAAAAAGTTAATAAAACAATTCTAAGTCATAAGTTAAGTGCTGGGATTGTAAAAGAACAAATTAATCAAGTTAGAAAATAAAAGTAAAGCAGACATAGCCAATAATTGATGGAATATTTTCACAAAATGGTCTGTAAAAGAAAAAGTTGTTAAAGTAAATATACATTCAATTTTGGTGTTAATACTTTTATCATTGTATTAACTATGTAAAATTGCATTTTGACTTATTCTATCAAAAGAAAACTAAAGGTTTTGTTTCCTAATGTGTTTTCTGTATGATCTGACTAAAATATACATATCAATATAAACTGTTTTAAAAATAAAGAGAGGAAATTGTTAGAGTGTGTTAAACAGTGAATAAAATATTATAATCAAATCTGTTGTAAATACACTGAAAAATAAAAGCATAGAATAAAAAGTTTGCTTGAATGTAAGTATAGAGCTTAGCAATGTAGCACTGGCATCCATACCATGTGACAGCTCTGGCTGAAATAAGTGAAAAACAAGGAACATCTATTAATGGACATGCTTTTTATAAAATCAGCAGTACATGTTTTTCCACAAGATGTTTCCTTTAAACATGTTTGTTACAATATTAAAAAGTCTGACATAATTCCTCACAGATAAATGGACATAGTCAACAGGAAAGTCTGAAAATAGACATGATGTGCTTTCCCACAAAAGTTTCTTACAAAAGAAGAAAAACAGGATCCAAAGTGCGTGAGAAGAAGAATATAAATCTAATGTTCATGGTATTTGTACGAACACACTTGCTCCGAGGTATTGTATAGGAGAATATCATCCATAATGGTCGTGAAGACAACTTTGTACATTAAACCTGTAAACTACAGTAGTATGTCTTGTTTATTTATTAGTAACTGAGCTTACAGTGAAATAGTATTGTGCTGCAAAGTATATTTCCTTATCAGTGTGCAATTTGCAAGGCTCAGTGCTTTAAACAGACTGCAGATGCAGTCATGCAAAACTTTGTGTTATAACCAGACTCCGATTCAGCAGTAAACAGCCAACAAGACTTTGTGTCTTCAGAAGACTTTGGTTTCAGCAGCAAGCATATCATGCAGCACCTACGTAAATTCATTTTTCACACACTAAACTGGCTCCATAGCTTCTTAGATAATTGTAAACAGGCTGTAAAATGGTCTAATGTTATTCCCCTTTCTAGCTAACCCCGGCAGTGTGCCCTGGGGATCCAATTTAGGGCCCCTACTTTTTAATATCTTTACTAATGATCTATACTTTGCTTCCACTAGTAGAACTCTCATTCAATATGCAGATGACTCCACAATAGTCTGTACCTCTAACACACTATCCCAACGTCTCTCCAATACTCAGCTAACTTTTTCTTTTGTTGAATCCTGGCTCACTAAAGGTCAACTATTTCTCAACCCTAAAAAGAGAAGCTGCTTCTCTTTCTAACAAGGAACTTTTCTACTAATCAAACTTCTTCACAATTCTTTCATCTGATAATGCAACCATTGAAACTGTCAACCACACTAAGCTGCTTGGTGTAATTATTGATGATCAACTAAAGTTTATTTATGTATTTATTTACATTTGTTAACTGGGCAGTGTCCAACTGGGAAAGTAGCCCATTTGCAGCAGAAACCTGGGGAGAAAAGCTCCAGTACATTAACAATTTACTATAAAACAAGTAATTATAAAATGAGTATTAATAAAATGGCAATTAACAACACTTTAGTTGGCAAAGTAACTAAAGAAATGAAATAGTTGAAAACAAACAAGTAGTAAAACACATTACAGAGTAGTTATTAACTGGAATAATCAAAGTCTAACAGAAAAAGAAAACAAGTCACATCTACATATGGAATATAGGGGTTCCTATTACCATACTGAAGAGGCTAAACATCGAATGACCTTAATGTCAGAAATGCCATTCAATGATGTGCTTTTTGTGAGATCATAGTACAGTGAAGATCAGAATATTTTGCCTTATCCTCACTGTAGTGCAATCTCAGAATTGGTATATATATAATTAGCTGGAAGTGTGGGGGTGCAGCCCCCCAAAAATGCAACTTTAAGGTCCAGCATTGTCAGACTTTAGGCCGTTCGATGTTTAGTATCTTTGGTGTTCTAATATAGATCCAGTTACAGGCACTATCTGCTTAAGGTGCAGGAGAGATGTGCTACAGAAAGAAAGATGTGAAGGGATGTGGGAGAGGAATTAACCAGGAGAAATACAAGGGCAGAGTCAGTTACTACTGAGATATTCCTTTCAGCTATTTTTAAATGAGGAGAAGTCAATATTGTTTTGGATGTGCAGAGGAAGAGCATTCCAGACCTTGGCTCTTTTATTGGAATAGAGGGAGACACCATGATAGTTGTGTGACTGGGTAACTTTCAGCATAAGTCTGTTGAAAGACCTAATGGACCTGCAGTTTAAGATGGGTTGGATCAGACTTGAAAGTGCAGGGAAGTTACTGGGGTTGTGTATGACTTTGTGGACAAAGATAAGTTGGTTTAGAGTTAGCAGGTTGGTAAGTTCCAGACAGCTGAGTTGGTAAAAAGTGGAGCAATGATGGGTTTTATGGGGATGATTAGCTACAAACCGTTATTTTGTTATAGCAGGATTCTAGATTATAAAGGTCAGCCTTGCACAGGTTGGTGAAAATATGTGAGCAATGCAGGAGGGTAGATAGTAAGTGGGATCTTGTTATGGCTAGTCTGGCTTGGTGAGTGAGGTAAGATTTGGCCCAGTATAGAGTTCCAAGTTTGGTGTTTACTTTTTTAATTGTTAGGTAGATATGTTTATCCAATTTTTGTTTGTCATCTATAGTAACTCCTAGGAGTTGAGTCTGATTGGTTGGTTCAATTTTTGTTCCATTAGAGGACAGTCAGAGAAAGGCAGAGAGCTGAGCTTGGAAGATTTGTTTGTGAAGATCATTAACTTAGTCTTATTAGGGTTTAGAATGAGTTGATGGTTGGAGAGGTATTTTGCAATGTCTTGGAAAGATTTTTGCATTTTGTATTGAAGTTCTTGGGGGGAAGGGACTGAGCATATAAGAGGGGAGTTGTCTGCATATTGAATGAGTGTTGCAAGTTGTGTGGCAGAATTTAGGTTGTTGGCAAATATGATAAAGAGGAGGAGACCAAGTAGGGAACTTGGGTACACCAGTGGATACTGGTAGTAGTGGAGAGATTTTGTTCTCCCATTTTGTAGCCTGTTGATGGTTAGACAGATATCTGTGAAACCATGTTAGGGATGATGAACTGAGATTGTAGGTTGCAAGTTTGTTGAGTAGCAGTTGGTGGGACATGGTCTCAAAGGCTTTTGACATATCCAGGAAAATTGCTGAGACAAGTTGTCCTTCATTTCTGAGATGCCGAATAATATCGGTAAAGGTTATTAGTGCAGTGGTAGTACGATGTTTAGGTCTGAAGCCATGCTGTGAGCTAGATAGAAGGTTGTTAGTGGTGAGGTGATTAAGGAACTGTTGGTGGATACATTTTTCTAGGATTTTAGCTAAGGGAGAGAGGATGGCAATTGGCCAGTAATTTGAGATATCTCTAGAGGAGCCACACTTGTGAAGGGGGAAGATGTGAGAAATTTTCCAGAGGTGAGGCACATACTGTTCAGAGATAGAGTGATTGATTAGGATGGATAAGGGTAGGTGATGGGAGCAGCTACTTTTAGGAATTTGTTGGGTAGTTGGTTGCAGCAAGACAGTATGGCTTTAGTTTGCTTAGGAGTTTTATTATACATGTCATTTGAATGGGTTTAAAGGAGAAAGAGTTTGTGTTCTCAGTGGTGGGGGGGACTGTGAGTGGTAGGTTTTGTTTGTTGTCTAGGATGGAGATGATAGAGTTGATAAAGATAGAGTTGAACTGTGAGGCTATGGGCTCAGAGGTATTGGATATGTTGGGAGCAAGGGTGTAGGGTTTTCTAGGCTTATGGAGGTAGTTAATATTTTGCCAGAACTTTTGTGGGTTGCTCAGGTGCTTTTGTTGTGAGGTTTGAAAGTAAGTTTTTTTATCATTGGTGATTTTTTCTAAGCTTGGTTTCTTTATTGCTGATATATGGTGAAGTCAGTTTTGTTTCTGGTGGTATGATATTATGTCCCTTTGTTTAATTAGTAGTTTGGTGTCATTAGATACCCATGGCAATTGTCTGGCTTTGGGTGTATATTCCTGGTGGGGGCAAGATTATTTAAGATGTCAAGGAAGTTGTTATTGAAGTAATCTACTGCAAGGTCTAGATGTAGGCTTTTTAGAGGAGACCAGTTGCAAAGCTGAAGAAGTAGATTAAATATATCAGGGGAGACGTTTTTCTTGATACCGGTGTATTTGAAGGGTATGTAAGTTTGCATTTGAATTCTTCTTCTTGCTAGGAATGCAGGGGTATGCTCACATAGTGTGAATGGTAGCAGATAGCTTGGTGCCCTAGGTTTGGCTTGCTGTTTAATATCCAGTCAAGTAGTGACTGTTATTTTGAATGCTTGTCAGTGTGAGTGGGACAGTTAATAATTTGGGTGAAGTTGTAAAGGTTTATAAAGTTAATAGGACAGTTAGAGGAGCAACAGAACCAGTCCAGGTTAAAGTCACCTAGGATGATAGTTTCTTGGCTGAATGAGGAAGCTTACCAGGAGAGGAGTGATTCTATGTTGAGTAGGTTGTGACTGGGGGACAAGAAGGAGGCTATAATATTAATGGCTTTGTGAGGATTGAGTTGTAGGCATGTGACTAGTATTTAATTCCTGGGGATGACAGGAGAAGAACAGTTTATTTTTTCCACTTTAAGAGAGTCTTTAAACATAATTGCTACACCACCACCTTGTTTGTTTAGCCTGACTTGTCTTCTAATATTATAACCATTAGTGGTGATTTCTTAGTCTTTGATGTGGGGCTTTAACTAGCTTTCAGTTATGACAGCTATGACTGGGGAATAGGTGGCCAATGTGGCATGGAATTCAGTGATTTTATTTACAAAGCTTCTGAGATTGAAGTTGGCTATTAGTACGTCTGAGTTAGAGGTTCTATGAAGTGAAGTACATAAAGCAGTGCCAGTGAGATTTTGGTTAGTTGTTGCAGAGGTGGTGTTTGGGAGGTCTTGGTGATTAGGAGGGAGGTTACACTTAGGGCCTGGGTTGTGATGGATACCTGCCTGTAGTTTAATATGTGTTAAGTAGAGCAGCACTAATTGTTTAAGTTTGATCTCCACATATAAAATATCATAAAGAAAATGCATCAGACACTTGGCACATCATATAGAAATAAACACATCCTCACCTCAGCTCACAAAGTCACCCCTTGCCAAAACGTTCCTTCTCTCCTCACTTATGTATGGAGCACCAGTACTTACCAATATACAGGGCACGTCCAGATCCAAAATGGAACAATGCTAAGATAGCTAAGTTTGCCACCGACTCTAGAACTAAAACTCATCACTGTCTGGCTCTAAAAAACTAAACTGGCTAGAATTCCTTAATTACTTACTTTATAACCAACTTATAACACTCCATAACATAGTCTACAAAACCCTAGCCTGCCCAGCTCTAAACAACATCATCATGCCTTACAAATCAAACAGATCACTTAGGTCCACAGATAAAGATCTTCTCACTATATCCAAACCCTCTTAAGTCAGCTGGACTAAGCCTGTACTCCTACTACATTGCAAAAGCCTGGAACTCTCTCCCACTAACTGAGAGAGCTACTACTAACTTACCTGCCTTTAAATCCTTGCAGAAACAACACAATTTACTCTTGGCTGTGCCATTGTGACAATCAAGGCTAACTGTTTTCTCCAGATTAGGCCATATGGAATCTCTTTATATTCTTATAAACTTCTTTAAAATGTATCTTTTCTCTTGTACATATTAGTAATTTTGATTAGCTTCTGAACACTCACAGTAACTTACTTTTACTTCCTGTATAACTTTTACTTTACTTGTAATTCTGTATTTGAGTTATGCTTCTTGTAACTTTACATCACTGTTTCTTTTGTTATTTGTTCAAAATTTGTATAGCTCTGTAATTTGGAGCTTATCTCCCTGGGCCTCCATTGAAATTTTTTTTTTTTGACCCAATCGGATTATCCTAGCAAACAAAATTCAAATAAATAAATAAATAAATAATAAATTAAGTAAGTCAGGAAGGGGAGCAGGGATTGTGATGTAAGGTCTAGGAAGAAGAACGGGGAGTATAGTCTGGAGAGATTGGGAACTTTAGGGTTTGGGAGGTAGATGGTGATTTTAAGTATAGAGAGTGATTGTGACTTCAGTGTTAGGGGGGAGAAATGTATTTTAGGTTTAGGGAGGGATAAGTGACTTTAGGGTTAGGGAAGCCAAAGGGGATTTTAGGTTTAGGAAGCAATAGGTGACTTTAGTTTTAGGGACTGGGTGGAAGTTTTTACGATTATCATCAGGGTTTTGATAGGGTTAAAAAAGATGAAACTTTGGAAGGGATGCTTAGTTAAGGTAGACACATTAGGGGGAGTTAGACTACTTGCTGAAATAAGCAAGTGGCAGAGAGGATATTTATCTCAAAAAATGTGTCACAAGCACATGTAGGAGACCCCTGAAAAGCATTGTAGTTTACAGAGAGTGGTGAGAAATGCCCTGGTGGTGTTAGGATAAAGTCCAAATTTTAGCCTGGGTGTTGGAAGCCCATATCAAGGGTAACAGTGCATATTTCTTTATCTTGTTACACCCTGATTGTGTTTGATAAATCGATTATAGAATAATCATGTTTACTTTTTTAATGTGTTGGGTACAAGTGGTGTGACTCCAGAGGCTATCATTATGGTGGCCAGCAGACCTATTTGACTCACAGAAGTAAATCCAAGCATTGTAACCCTTGTCCCAAGCATATCCAGGTGGCACACTGGCTGCCTGTCACCCCTGACAATTGGTGGCAGTGATGCAATATGTGACACCCTTTACAAACTTGTTTTCTGAAAGTTTGGCGAAGGTACCCAGAAACACAAAGATACCATTGAACAGAAGGCTAATCCCTTACAGATAATGAGTTTGTAAAGAAATGCAAATCTAAAATAAGCATTTATCAATGCCAGATATTTGATTGCTGAGTATTAGTAATTTAACATCAATGAGCAGTGGTACGGAACATTGTTCATCTTCCAGTGGTGTTAACCTGATTCTTATGGCCGATGATAAGATCAGGCAGATTGTAGGTGAATGCCCCAAGTTTTGTCGTAAAAACAAGAATTCAGTTAAATGACTCTTACATTATAAGAGTGAGACGTTCATGAGCAAGTCATCACAATGTGTAGGTACCTTTCCCTGCCTGCCTGGGTGAAAGCGCTTAGTACGTTTTGGATGTTAATAAACAGCTGTTGTATCTTTTGACAGTGTTGTGGATTTTTTCTTACTAGTTGGTGTCTCTTGGTTTTAGAAGTGTTTGACCTTTCCCTGCCAGTCTTGTAATTGCTGTAGTTATGTTTCACCACTGAACTGTTTTCTTGATCCTACTACAGAGAAGTGGTATGCACCTTCTCTGCATGGTAAGAATGTCAGTGTTGATATGGTATACATAGTGACCTGTACAGCTTGCCAGTGTGTCTATGTGAGTAAGACAAATTGCTCACTTAGGGAATGGATCTGAGAACATTTTTTATGAAATACAGAGGGCCAAGATTACTAGTGCTTTGCAAAGGATGTTAGTACATGTGGCACTTTACATACTTTCAGTTTTATGGTCTTACAATTAATGTTGAGGGATTTAACAGGAGGAGATACTGAGAATAAGATGAAATAGCTGAGTTAAGGTGGATGATTATATTACAATTTGATAAGGGTCATGGTTTAAATGAAGTGGTACCTTTAAAGCCAGTACTGAAATCACATGTTTTTTTTTTTTATTGATTTATGGTATCCGTTTTATATATATATATATATATATATATATATATATATATATATATATATATATATATATATGACTTATATATATATATATATATATATATATATATATATATATATATATATATACATGAATTGTTACTTTGTATGTTATGGTGTGATGAAGTGCTTTCCAATTAGTTTTTATTTGCTTTTGGGTGTGCTGTTTAATCCTAACAATAGCACCTAACTGAGTCTTCAACATTTTATTTATAAACTTGTTCACTGGGGTAGTGTGCAGAACAATATTGGCCAATTACAGGCTCATGCCAGGTGAAATACTAAACATTTCACAAACAAAAAACAAAGAAAGGCAAGCAATAACAGAGTAGGTCTGACTCATTTCAGAGAAAAATTATGTGTGTGTGTGTGTGTGTGTGTGTGTGTGTGTGTGTGTGTGTGTGTGTGTGTGTGTGTGTGTGTGAGTGTGTGTGTGTGTGTGTGTGTGTGTGTGTGTGTGTGTGTGTGTGTGTGTGTGTGTACATCCTAGTGAAAAAGTGCAGTGAATGCAGTGAATTGTACAATCAGTAAGAGAATAATATACAATATACACATTACTTTCTAAAGTTGGTCAATCTTTAGTTAATCCTGAGAGAGGAGAGACATGGAAAGGAGGTAGGTAAGGTGATGTGTCCTGCATTGAAGCAAGAACATTTGGCTTGGATGAAGAAGTGCTTTTTGAGTTGTGTTTTGAATTTGGAATAAGTACTGATTTCCTTTATGTTGATGGGGAGAGCTTGCCAAAGAGTAGGTGCCTGAGAGGAGAAAGCATGTTGAAGTTTGGTTCTAGGGTTGAAGAGAGTTGGTGTGACTTGTGAGTAGAGTCACAGGTTGTATACAGAGTTTTTGCATGAAGTCTAGCTGCAGGGAGAGTAAATGTATGGAGTTAGAGTAGTTTATAGAGTCAGGGTCCTAAAGGCTGAGTAAATGTTTGTTTCATGGGTACCCATTTGGCTTTTTCTAAGGTAATACACATATGGTCACAGAGATGTGAGTTTGTAATGAATCAGTAGGTGCTGTATGAGATAGTCTCATGTGTGGCAATGCTTTTCTTGGAGGCAGAAGCAAAATTGGAGCCCATATTCAAGTTCAGAAAGGAGAACTCTGTTGCCAAATGGCTGCTCTAGCTGTTTTGGATAGAGAATGGGATATCTCTTTGGCCCAGAAGAGCAGAATTTATTTTTCCTCTCGCTCTGTCATTAATTGAAAGTGGTGGTTGTCTCTATGAAATGGTTGTGTAGCTCAAAGATGGCTAGAGAAAGGTGCTTTGTGAATTTTCTTTTGAGATCCAAAAAACATAGATTGGTCTTGGTGGATGTGAGAAGTAATTTATGGTTTATGAGCCAATGGGGCAACTCATGTAAGTCTAACTGAAGATGGCATTGAATATTGGTGTGACAGTGACCTGATCAGAAAATGACCATGTCATTTGCATAGAGGCTAAATGGGAGATGGGGGTGGTCATAAGGAAGTCCGTTAATGAGCATGGAGAAGATAAGGAGGGAAACAATCGATCCTTGTGGGACACCGTTGGTAACAGGTGTACAATCTGGTGTCATGTTTTACCCCTGTGTCTGTCACTGGATCCTTGTGGGACACCATTGATAATAGGTGTACATTCTGGGGTCATGTTTTACCCCTATGTCTGTCAGTGAGGAAGTTTTTGAACTGGTGAGTGGCATCTGGACTGACTAATTTGAATTAATTTGTTTTGGAGATAATAGTGGTCACTGAGCTCAAATGCCTTTGTCAGGTTTATAAATAGAGTACCTGTAAGGGGAACTACTGTCAGAGTTTTGCAGGATGTCATCAGTTGGGGACCAAAGTGCTGTTGTACTTTATGCAGATCAGAGTCCATATTGCACGGAGGAGAGTATGTGGTACTGCTGGGTGTGTATGTTTGGGATCTGTACTGATCTCCAAAGGACAACATCACTGAATCACTAACGGTCGGGCATACTTACGCGAAAGTGCTTTTTACCAAAGAAGCACTTTCACGTAAGTATGCCTGTTGCGGAGGGCGTACTATGGTGTGGATAAGGGAAAATTCCCTTTTCCCCACTGTAGTGCGATCTCGGAGTGAGAATATTAAAGTAGGGAGGTGTGGAAGGGTGCAAAAATGTTAATTTAATGTTTTTTTTGTTTGTTTAACACACTTTAGTGAAAGCGCTTTTTCAGTGAAAGCCCTTTCACTAAAGTGTGTTCAGTGATAGTGGATTCGGACTGTTGAACTTTCATTCAACAGTCCTAGATCCATATGTATATGTGTTTATATATATATATATATATATATATATATATATATATATATAGAGAGAGAGAGAGAGAGTTTAGTATAGACTTTTCTTTTCAAGAAGTTTGCCTAGAACTGGGAGAATGGATATTGAAGACAAGTGAGAGGTCTCTTTTGGATTGGTTTGCTTCAAGATGGGTTTAATTAGAGCTGTGTTTTTCATATTAAATATCTCCAATTCGTTTCATTATTTAAATCTCTAGGACTCATTGTACCTAACATTAAAATATGAATACTTTCTTCATACAACTGGTCCTGTGTTGACCTGTCTTCCTTCATAATAGTGACTTTCAAATATATATGATTTTTTTCATGAAATTCTGCAAAGTGTAAGGTCACTGAACTCTCCATTTTTTTGTGTTTTAATATCACTGATATGTTCTTGTAATCCTGTTGTAAATTCCCTACTTGTTTATCCAGTGTAATTTTTTTTTACAGGAACACATTAAGGCAGAAACTGCACCAACAATACTACAATTAAATCTCCTTTCACTTTGAAATCTAACACTGGGGGGATTCGATAAAGCCTACACAGTCATTTTTCACCTCATGTGCGTTGTAATGCACACATGGCTACGAATATTTTTATATTCACAAAAATATGTGTAGTGGTGCACACCCACTCGCGAACAAGGTAAATACAGTGGCATGCTAATTGCAGCATAACTACCTGAATTGTATGCTAATCAAGCAAACCAAAATGGTGGAGCAATTCAACAAGCTTTAAAGCAACCATGTAGACTCTATGCTGGTGTTCTCCATGTATTCGAAAATGTTTTCAAATACAGCCATGGAAAGGAATTTACATGGACAGAAGAGCAAGTAAAAGATTTGTACAGAACTAACCTTAAATTGTGACAGCAGACGTATGCTTCCAGTTTTGTACAAGTGAATACAACAAAAGGAGAGTAACAATAGCAACATATCCTTTTTAAGTACCCTGACATAAATGTAGCTTCACTCCCCCAGCCCCAAATGAAGCATATACTTGTGATTAATGCAGACAGCTAAAAGTGTAAAGCCCATGAAACTGACTATTCATAGTGACATGTAAGTATATACATTATGTAGATGATGATATACAGGCACATTTTCTCAAAAACAGTACTCAACTGTGCAGGTATATGGCAAAGTAATACCCTCACTTGTGTGCTCAACATTCAGATCCTCTTCAGCTTCCCTGGTTACAAAGTTGCCAGCTATGTAGATGAGGTCTGAACTCATCTGAATTACTGAATCCCAGTAAATCAGAACTGTGTAAGGATGTTCACATTGTGTAGGCACTCCCTTAGTCTTTGTTTCCAATGGATGACAACAGTGAATGATGACATCAGGGGTGTGTGTCAGGTTAGACTTACAGAGGTGTAAATGTAGGTCTCTGAAGGATGAAAGTGAATGAGAGCAGTGCACAATTCACAAGTTCTGTTTCATTATGATGCAACCTCCTCTTAATTTGTTGGCAAAATGTGCGATCCCTCTCCACTTTAAGTACATTTTTATTATGTTGGTTATTTTTTATGTGATATGGCACTTAGAAAAATCACAGCAAATGGAGGAATGAATGGCAAGTTTCCATGTGCCTGTCACATAACTATTCCTGTGGCAGCATGTGTATGTGTAGGGCTGAAGTATAGATGGTCCTGGGTTCTAGTACAGGGTGTGTAACCATTCCTTCTCTTTTTGTCCTCCATGTTTGTGTGGTATCATGGAAATGGAGAAAAGTAATACCAATGTTGGCTGTGCTTACCTTATTTATGAGGAACTCCACAAAAGTGTGAGAAGGTGTGTGGAGGTACACATAGCATACTAATAAGCAAGAAGCAGGTGTATTTAATAGATGCTAATTACAACATAAGCTGGTGAATTGCATGTTAGTGAACCAATCCAACATGGTGGAGCTATTCAACAAGCTGTAAAGCATCCATGTAGACTCCATACTGGTTTTTCCTGCATATTTCAATACTGCAAGGACAGCATCATATCCTTGTTTGTGCCATAGCAGTAACTTACCTTTGCACCCCCTAAAATAACAGACTATGCTTGTTTGTACCATAACAGCAACTAAGCTTTGTTGCCCCCCCAAAAAATAGCAGTGTATCCTTGTTTGTGCCATAACAGTAACTCACCTATTCTCCCCCAAAAGAAAAGTATATGCTTGTTCATGCCATCCAACCTGGCCTTTAGTTGTTGGCAACTGCATATTATATTACTCCCAGTTAATATACTCATGCATTTTAAGGTGAATGGTATGGAATGGCTTACAAACTGCATGTCTCACACTACTGGTCAAATAAGTGATGAATTAACAAGGAAGCCAGAAATGTAAGACAGAGCTGTATATTTGCAAGCATAATCATAAGAGGTTGTGTGATCACTAAGTGAACTATGTCCAAATATAATATAGATAATTAAATGTACAAATAACAACTGATGGCTTGATAGCAGTGTGCATTCTGTTGCAGTTGGTTGTATGAAAAACAACTTCATTTCTTTGCTTCAAAGCTTTTAGTGTAGCAAAGAGGAATAAGGTATCCATCCTGATGCTGCATTAGTGTGAGAGTTCAAATCCAGAGCTATGAAGAAATATCTCATGTGTACTATCATTGTTTACTGTGCATGTCATACATTGCTTTTCATTATTTCATGTATGTCTCCCTTTTTTTCCTTTCAGATTTTTTTGTTTTTAATTCCACTTTATGCATGTTGTGTCCCATAGCACAAAAAGCAAACTGAAGAACAAATAAATGTCAGGTTTGGCTGTGCTTATCTGGTTTGTGTGAAGTGTAGCATTGAGGAAACAGGAATACCCTGATCATCTAGGAAGCAGACAACCAAAAATAGAAACCAGATTAATTCAATTAATGCTCTAGGATATCACAAAAATGCAGCCTGGAGTACAGATGATACTAGGTTGTAGTACAGAGTCTGCAACCTTTGTTTTATTGCAGTGACATTGCAGTTTACAGCAAGGAAGTGCAACATGGACAATTGTTTCCTCAAACTTCTTGTGGCAACAGATGCAAGTGTAAGACTGTCATAATTTTGGTCCTGCATTCAAATACAGCATATTTCGTACACTATTACTTTTATTGATTTAGTAATATATCTATTATCACATTTATGATCAAATGTATGACTGCAGGTATACTGCCTACTAAAGCCCTGTAAATGTATTATTGCTATCTTGAATGGTATAGCCTTCACTTTTGCCATCAACACATACACAACTGCCTGTACACAAAATAACCCTGAAATTGCATTACTTGCCACTGTTGCACACTGCTTACAATCACACAAACATGGTGCTGATACCCAGGTATATGTTAGATACTCAATACTAACTGCTAGACTTTAGCAATGCGGGCTTGCATTTGAGCACTGATTACCTACATGCAAACAGGTGTATCTTGCATGCATGGGCACTTTGTTAACCATTGCATAAAGCTGCTCGCTGCGTTATAGAACCATATATATGATGCTTTATTATTGGTCTTTACTGTCCATTCCCTTAGCATGACATAAAACTACATGTGGAAACATTGCAAACTAAGGGCCCGATTTAACTATATGCCATATTTGCCCCCCCCCCACCAAGAACCACAACCCTGGGGCTTCAGTAACTTTTCCACACATATATCAACCAACTACAAAGTATAATAGATAATGTAGTATGTTCCCTCATGGACAGGGCCAGTTGGTGGTGCTCACAACCCCGCTCTGCTAAACTCAAACATCCAACTATGCTCAGTAAGGGTACTTGTGTTTTTACACAGCTAGACTTCTAAACAGCCTAGTGCTATTAGGCTAGTATCCTCATATGACACTATGAAGCTATGTGCCTAGGCATGCCTCTCAAGCTGTAGTTTCCCAAATGGCCTGCTGATGTCATCTACTATAAGTGCATCTGCACTCTTGTATAAATCTTGTGTTGTGGTGCTTGCATTAAGTACTGTGTTCTGCAGTCTTTCCACTTAGATAGGTAGAGGGTCTGTCCTCAGTGCAGCTAACTTTGTGTGTCTATTCAGCAGAGTAGATGTGGTATCCTATAGTTAGTTCTCCAATGGCATGGATTGCAAGTATTTTGATACTTGCACAAGCCAACAAATTCATTTCATGCAGCTCTCCCAACCTGTTCTCTCCCACATGGCCTGTTGATGTCATCTACTATAAGTTCACCTGCATGCCTATATAAATCAGACTTGTGCCATGGTGCTTGCATTGCATAGTGTGTTCTATAGTCTGTGCACATAGACAGGTAGGGGTACTGTTCTCACTATAGTTGACTGTGTGTGTCTAGTCAGCAGAGTAGACATGGTATCTTGTGGTTACTTCTCTAATGGCATGGATTGCCAGTATTTTGATACTTGCACAAACCTACACATCCATTTCATGCAGCCCTTCTAACCTGTTGTCTCCCACATGGCCTGCTGATGTCATCTACTATACGTTCACCTGCACTCCTGTATAAACCAGACTTGTGTCATTGTGCTTGTGTTAAGTAATGTGTTTTTTTTAGTGTGTGTGGAACTATATGTAGCACATGCCCATTATCTTCCAGTGATCTGATAGCATGCCATAACTGCCACTTTTAAATAGCGATATTGATATGTTTACAGATCAGACCATTACTACCTGAAAATTGAGTTGGACCACAGTGAAAAATGAATTGAACTGTGATATATTGACATTCTCAACATTGTCATCAAGCTGGCTACTTCTATGAGGCTTCAACGTTTCCAAGGCAGAGACCACCCATATGCTGATCATCTATGCTGGATTGGAACATAGCATGAGAGACCATGTTAGTTTGAAATGATAGATATATGGCTCCCGATTGCAAGGGAGCATTGATTGACATATAGGAATCTCTGGACTGGAGTGCAGGTTCACCACCACTATGATGACCTGCATTGGAGGGATGCAGAGGAGCTTCATTGGAGGGTTGCTGAGGTGTGAAGACTATTGGTGGATGCCTACAGTAAGTGTCACAATCCTACGTATACCTGAACATTCATAAGGAATTCAGAGATATAGCTGTGTCCCAGATATGAGGTCCATGTAGGGCATAGATCTCATTATATTCTGATCATTGTGTCTGTGCAAAAGTTTCCAAAATGCTGTTATACATACTTGCATATTGATATTAATGGTTATTTTGAACATGCTTATGGTACCTCCTTTATTCATCAGATTTCTATTAATCTCTCAATAATCTGTAGTGTTCTGCCAACAGCAACTCTTTACTACAGTTTTATGTGTAAAGCTTTGAACATACTGGTATATTTATGCAAAAAAGAATGTGGAATATGCCAACATTTGCAACTTAAATTTCATGTATAACTGTGTCATTGTTTATTTTGAATCCAACACCCTTCTCATATTTGGAGGACGAGAGAGATGGTCAGGTGTACATTTGGACTATAGAACAGGGATATCACTTGATATCTGGGTTAAATCTGAGTTATAATTTGTCCCTTGACAATAAATATCTGTACACATTTTATGTCCTTCAACCTAAAATACATTAATGTGCACATGTGCAATTTGCAGTTGTCTGTTAAAAGCAGCAATGTGTTACATGATGGTGATCCACTGTATGAGGTAGGAAAATTTACAGTTGTGTTTGTGTTGTGACGACTGTGCTGACGTGCATTTATGCTTGCAATTTTATTTTCATAAATGCACAGCATGTTGTACTACTTGGAAACTATAAGCTATGACCCCTATTAGTACCCCATCCCTGCACATTCATAGTTCAAATCCTTTTAACTGTGTTTCCTCAATACAATCTCAGATACAGTGGATGAGCTTGGTGGGTAGGTGTCAGGGTTAGACTAGGGCATTAGCTGAGAGTTGCAGATTTCAGTCTCAGGTCCTCCAATCCATGTTCAATTCTGTTCCAATATGTGAAGGGCTGTGTGTGAAACATTCAAAACTGTGTATGGTCATTCTGTAATGTTCTTCAATTTAAAAGAGAGCATGAGTTGAACAATTTATAACAATGTTATTTCATACCCCCCATCATTCATTCATAGGTTCATAGGTTCATAGGTAGGTACTAGGCTATCTGCCCGAAGGCATTTATAAGCCAAGCCAGAATGTGTTGGCTTTCACCACCCCCTTAGATTAGTTCCCTGTGCCTCTGTCCAGCAGAGCCACTGAAGTGATCCCCAAGGTAAACTTTCTGTTTCTCAGCCACTCGTCAAGGTTTCTTTTGAAGAGTGTTAGCATGGAGCTCTGCATAATGTAGACTGGGATCTTGTTCCAAAGCATGGGAAGTCTCTGGGACAGGAATCTATCCCTCCAGCACATCATATTTATTGTTATGGTGAGATTTAGATCCCTAGAATGTGTGGCTCCAGGGGATAAGGTTTTCTTTAGGTGGAGCATGTCCATCAATTCTGGGTTGGACATGGCCTTGTATGTCAGGCAGAGATCACCTCTGAGTAGGTGGCATGCAACTGAGTACAACTGAAGTTTCATCAGTCGAGCTGCATAGGGCATCTGTTTGAGGTCATTGATCCTCTTGGTGAGGTACTCCTGTGGTTTTTCCTGCTGTTGCAGGTGTCTTGTAAGGTACATCCCAAATGGGGCATTGTACTCTAAGATGGGTCTGATGAGTGATGAGTAGAGGGGCACAATGACCTCTTTTGATCTGGATGCAAACCCTTTTGTGATTAGGTGGGCCATGTGGAAGGATTTTCTAACCACTTTGGCAATGTGATTATCAAAGGTGAGATTACTATCTACTTGGGTCCCCAGATCCCTTATTATGTCTTCCGTATTTAGGGGACTACCACCTATGTGGTAGTTTGTGGGTACTTTGTTATTCCAAAGGGGATGACTATGCACTTTTTGGCATTTAGCTTGAGGCAATGATTTTGACACCAGGTATCCATCTCAGTGAGACCCTTTTAGGAGATGTCTGTGTCAGCCGGAGAGTCAATTATAGCCCCTAGTTTGCAGTCGTCTGCAAACTTGGTCAGCCATAGTCCTCCTGTGCTTGTCTGTACCTCTGAGAAGTATATGCCAAACAGGAGGGGTCCTAGGACTGAGCCCTGGGGAATGCCACTTGTAACCAGTTTAGAGTCGAACCTAGCTCCCACAACTCTCACCATGTGAGTTCTGTCCATGAGCCAGTTGGCAACCCATCTTGTGATGTAGGGATTTATGTTCAGGCTGGTGAGCTTGTCTATAGTACCTGTATGGGGAATGGTGTCGAAGGCCTTAGCGAGGTCTAGGTAGGCTGTGTGTACCACCTTTCCCTCGTCTATAGCCTTGGCAATTGTCTCAATGAAGTCCACCAGGTTTAGGAGGCATGGTCTGCCCTTAACAAAGCCAAACTGGGTAGGGTCCAGTGTTTGGAGGTTCCCAATGTCTCTGTTAATAAGTTCCATGATGATGCGCTCCATAGCCTTGCAGACCAGGCTAGTCAGGCTTATATGGCAATAGTTCCCGGGGTCTATTGTGGCTCCACCTTTGTGGAGTGGAATAACCATTTCTGTGCACCACTCTATGGGTATGTAGCCTGTGGAGAGGCTGAGTTTGAACAGCATGTTTAGGTGAGGGGTTAGTTCGTCTTTGAGCTTGTGTAGGATGCAGCCTGGGACACCGTCCAGTCCCACTGATGCTGTGTTTTTGGCTTTGGAGAGGGCTGTTTTAATCTGAGTGTCTGATTTCAGGGACTCTACATTCTTCTGGTATGGTTATGGGCCCTTTTAGGGGTGAGAGGGTGGTGAAGTTTGCGCTGATCCTATCTGCCAGAATGTTGGCGATATCAGTCAGTTCAGTATATTTTGTGCCATTCTGCACTACCTCCAAGCAGATCTGAGCATTGCCACTTAGATTCTTGACATACCTAAAGAATGCCTTGTGGTTATCTTTGGAGTCCTTGGCAATTTTTCTTTCAAAGCTCACCTAGGAAGATTTTATGAGGGATCGTAGTTTCTTGCTGATACTGATCAGAGAAGTCTTCCCCTCTTGGGATTTTACTCTTTTCTGTACTAGTTTCCTCCTTCTATTGTATAGCTTGTTTATGGCAGGAGTCCACCAGACTGGTTTCCTTTTCTTGGAGGAGTGAGTCATGGTTTTACTTGGGATGGCACGATCCATGCATTCTTGTAGCTGCCCATAGAATGCATTAGTAAAGGATTTTGCAGCTTGGACAGTGTTATCCTTCAGCATGGGGGCTTTGAAACTTTCCACCTCGGTCTTAAGTAGCGTGAAGTTTGCTTTTGAAAAGTTTTTCACAGTGGCTTTCTTGTCCGGGGGTGGGGGCAGAATGTGGATATCCAAAGTGATTTGTTTGTGGTCAGAGCTAACCAGCGAGGGGTTGACCTCTGGTTTACTTTCTGCAGGTGATGAGCAGTGCAGTCTTAATCAGGCGCTGTGCTTCAAGCTGATGCAGAAGCTGCAGCAGCAGCACACGGATAGAGGTATGTCGATTACTTTGTGTTTGTACGTAAAAGATGTGTGATCGTTGTTACAGGCTTGGATCTGTCTTCAAGTGGGAGTTTGTTCCAGGCTATAGAGAGGTTGTAGCTATATATATTACACCCATATTTAGACTTGGGTTTATAGATATGTAATAGACCTTGGGCCAAGCTCCTCACATGCCTAGTGGGAGAGTAGTGAGAGATTAGAGAACTTAGAGCTGGGCAGTAGACAGGCTGGTAAAAAACTGAGTTAATGGTTGGGAGTCCCGAGAGAAGAAGCATGTGAGATAGTTCAAGCAAAATTAAGTGTTTTAAGGAGAGGCAGTGGTGGGATTTATTGGTTTTGTGGGCTCCAAATCTCACATTCTTGTGGTAGGTTGATTCAAGTTTTGCTAGTAGAGTTGAGTTTAGATTTGTAAAGATTTGAGAGCAATAAGTTAAGCAAGGTAGAAGATAGGCATGTGTGAGAGTGATTCTAGGTTGAAAGGGTGTCCTAATGGTTAAGGTGTTTGCCTTGCAAACGCAAGGTGCAGGGTTTGAATCTCACAAGGGATAATTGGCTAGGCTTAAAATGGCTCACCAGGGCAGTTAGCTTAGTATTAATCTATGAACCTATGAACCTATTTCTATACAGAAGTCCTAGTTTCTGATGGGTTTTCCTGATACAATTATTTATGTAAAGGTATTGTTAAGGAACATTATGGAGAAGGAAGATTTGATATGGTTAGCTGTTTTGGGGAGAAAGAGTAATAGTTTTGTTTTATGGGGGGTTGAGGATGAGCTGATTATTTGAGAGCCATGTCTCAACTGCATTAAAGGATGACTGGGTGGCTGTTAAAAGTTCTGAAGAGGATTTGGCAATGGTGATGACTGTAGAGTCATCAGCATATTGGACTATAGAAGACTGTGGGCAAGAAGAACAGAGTAAGTTGGTGAAGATGTTAAAAAGTAGTAGACCAAGAATGGAATCTTGGGGATACCCATTCTTACTGGAAGGGGGGTAGATAGAGCAAAGTTCCATCTTACTGATTGATGTCTGTCAGTGAGATAGCTGGAGAACCATGGAACTGAATCTTTAATTATATATTACAGGTGTATCTGAAATTTTGTGCTGATATCGGTGGAATGTGCTGGATTCTGTAACCTTTATGGAATTAAGCCCATTGACCACAGTTTTAGGCACCCCTGCCATACCATCTTATTTCCCATATGGTGATTATAGGCTTCTTAAATAATACTATGAACCAAAATATCCTGAAGATTTTGGCCTCTCCTATAAGAAACCTTAAATGCCTCTGGAAGCTTCTTCTGTATTAAACAAGGGTCATTTTTCAATGTACCTCAGTTCTTTCTAGAGTCTTTACCAACTCACTCTTAATGCATTAAATCGAACAACAAATAACATCTCATTACTCATATTCCCAGCTACAGGTTTATCCATTTTCTACAGATTTCCTTTTCTTTTAATTGCTCTTCCTTCCTTCAGTTATAGCTTTCCAATATGCAAACATCATGCTATTATAATCATACTCTTTCCTTAAAAACATATATAAAATGTGTTTAACTTTTTGCTTGTAGTCACTGCAGTCAATAAAATTATTATTTCCTCTAATAAACTCATTATAAAGAGAGTACATCAATGGTATGTTTGGGATGATGGCTAGTTGTATCTAAAATATACCCAAAAATGTAGGTTTCCTATACGTTTTAGCACATAATCTTGGCCCGACCTTATCTTCAAGACAAATTCTAAAAAATGTCAGTCTTAACTCAGTTTCATAATAAACCAAATATATTGTTAAACATATCATTCAAAGGTTCAATGACTCCTAGGATACATCTTTGCACACAGCAGTCAAATAATGTATATATCAATAACAGCTCACCTGATTTTAGAAAAAGTTGCCTGATATACATATTCATTTTTCAAGCAAACCCATAAATAAATGTGCAAATGAAGATTCATAGGAAGCACTCATATAGCACTCGATTAATCTGTACCAAACTTGTATATATTGTAAACAAAACCGTATTAGCTTAAGAACATAATTTTGAGGAATTTCTCTAAGTAAACTACTGAAATTGTTCACACTGAATACTAAAATACACAGTATTAACTTCACCAACAAGCAAAACATTTCTTCTTGATACATTTCTCCAATATTTTAATTTAAAAAGCACATGAATCACTAATATATATTTTTATAAGCCAGTTTATTCAACATTATACAGTTTCAACCTTTAATGATTTCAGTTCAAGCTAGAAACTAACTAGGAACATTGAGTCACAACATGCAAACAACTAAGACTGAACAGATAACCATTATACAGTTTGACAATGCTATTATACAGTTATAACACTAGATAACAGTCCATGCAGAACTTTTAAAGATACCTTACTCCAGTGGCGCTACTCGACAGAGGCACTGGGAACTAAGGTCAGGTGGCACAATGTCAGGGCAATCCTATGGGCTAGGTTTGTAAAGGCTCCAAGGCCATTAGCCTAGTACACACCTATGAACCTATGAACCTATGAACCCAAAAACATTCAAAATTATATCATTAAGAAGGTATAAAGTCTTCAGAATTACAGATCCAGTATAGTTGTCTGTATATAAACCCTAATGATTAATGAATCAGATTGCCATAAATATACAAGATAAGAAAAAAAAATGCCTGCACTTTCTCTTAAGTTACAGGTCTTCTTTGTGGGTTCTCTCTGTCTTTGTGTAGTTCAGAAAGGCAGTAAAAAGGAGTTAACCTTTATTAGGGTTAAACAACTTCTTATCAATAGCATTTGCATTAAAAATTCCTTAACCTCTGTACCTCAATAAATCATATAATGCAGATTAGTTAACTCATAATTCTCTTGAAATGTAAGCCCATGTGTCTCTCTATCATTTAAATATTCTAAACACATTTTAAAATACTGCTCTGTATTAGGTATTATCATATTCCTACCTTTTTCAGAAATCAAATGTTCATCTTTAACTGCTGTGTGGCTAATGAAACTTATATATCTAAGTTAATTTTAACTTGTCTGTCTTTTATATGTTTTAAATAACAGTTCTTGTACATGTGCAAAACTTTAAATAAATTCAATCTCTTCTCTTAACACATAGTTTATCAGTATCTAATAATCCATGTCCTATAGATATACAAGAGTTGTCACCTGTATCCTCATTCAGAAAATAATTAAACATTTCAGTTTTATCAGAGACAAAATACTGCAATATTAAACTGAACTTCTTGTCTAATCAAAGGCATCACATTTTATACATATAACTGTGACAGATTAGTAGGAATAAAATTAAAATTGCAATTTAAAAGCATTGATTCGTGTGTGATCTGAGTTAGTCAGAAATATTAATTATACTACAAGTGCATTGCTTAGGAAGATGTAAAAAGTAATTGTCTGAAACATGTCCTAAGTCATTTGTTCACATTCGTTAAACATTACTTCCTTTTGTTACATGTTACAGCAGCCATTGCTTAT
Organism: Protopterus annectens; assembly: GCF_019279795.1. Classification (NCBI taxonomy): domain Eukaryota; kingdom Metazoa; phylum Chordata; order Ceratodontiformes; family Protopteridae; genus Protopterus; species Protopterus annectens. The sequence continues at coordinate 51,405,028 of NC_056739.1, read as the reverse complement.
ATATCACACAATTTTTTGTACAATCTGTATCTAAAGCTCATCCACAGCTCATTCCGCTTACTTTCTGCTTTGCATGAGTATAGTCCATAAGTCCATAAGTCCATAAGTCCATAAGTCCATAAGTCCATAAGGTTGCCTTATTTTTGTTGTCTCTTGATACAGTCTAATTTGGCAGCTTTGTAAGTGCATTTGGACAACATGTACTCACTCCATGTTTTCACAGGCTAGTGTTATTTCCCTAGTAGCCCCTTTAGACCGTTTTGTCCCACATTGTTGTTATGCATTTGTTTTATCCATCTTCTTGACTCTTTATTTTATTTATATGGCAAGTAAACTAATCTTCTTAGGGAGCAAACTCATATTTTTAGATAGTGAACATGTCTTTTAGGGGTTAGCTTCCTTTTGGGGTCAGATATTGTGGACATCTCCCTAGTCTTAGAACCTCCTGTTATTCTCCTATCAGCCATCGTGGTCTCAGAAAGTCACCTTCTGTGAGTAATGAGATCAAAGCCCCTTTTTATGATTGTCCAGCTCTCCTAGTGTCCAGTCACACCAGTGGTCTTCGTAAGAAAGCCTGGCGTTACAATAATCCTATTTTTTTGAAGTCCAGTTTTCTCACATCTACAGCCTGTTCCCTGGTGCACTCCAGCAGATGATTCTAGCTGTCTGCAGCACTCTATCACTTGGCTGTAGGGTTTTCTTGGTCACTGAGCTTTCTTTGCACCTGCTAGGAAGCCAAACCCACACACTCTCAATTCCACTGAGATACATCTGTGGTTGCTGAAGTTTCATATTGGCTCAGGTGCTACCCCAATGCCCCTGATTGGTTGGCTATTGGCTCTTGACTGGGTGGCAGATGCTGTTTATTGGTAAAAAAGTAGCAGTGAGTTTTGTTTAAACAACTGTATTAGTTTCTGCACGGTCAATTTTCCTTAGACATTTTAATGTATATAATTCTACAATGTGAACTGAGTTTACATTTTTTTAAACTACAGTTTGATGTAGTCAGTTTCAGGCTTGGGATGAGGCAATGTTTCTTTAAAACCTTGTAATGGCTGAAAATATTTTTTATCAAAAGCACAGGAAGGAATGACGTATACCAATTTTGGTTAACAGTACATCAGTAACAGGACCTGAGCAGTTAAGAAGAATATAACAGTTGCTCTAGCTCTTAGCTTTAGCACAGATACCAAAGTCATTAAACAGATTATTTCAAGTAACTGGAAAATGCTGAGGAGGCAGGATGACTTTTGATACAGAAAGCCCAATATCTGTGAATAAAAATCCTAATAACATTGAATCCAACCTGCTGAAATATGTATATGGGGCTACCTATTTATCTCCAAACAGGGCATTAGTGTAGTACCATACATTACAGTGCCAGGTTATGCTCTCAACCTATGTGCAAAGAAGATCAAAATTGTTTAATCATATGTATGGTGTACTTAGCATCGTATGACATGTATGATGCCTTCCACATAGGCAAATCTATCTATAAATGGAAGGCCCAAGGAAACAAATCACTGCAGATAAAATCCAGAAGAACTTTAATATAGAAACTTTTTGAAATAAAAACTTGTTTAAAACGTTGAAAAATAAGCACTTTCATTCATAAAAAAAATACATGACCTTCATCAGATAAACATTGCTAGAAGCACACACACAATTTGTAGCTTTTGTGTTCAATCACATAACCGCCAGGCCCCCAGGAAATGGTTCATAGGTTCATAGGTTGGTTCTAGGCTATCAGCGCTAGGGCCTATACAAGCCTAGCTATAAAAATTCCCCTAGCTATTTCTTCCCACAGTATTTACTTCCCTGGACCTGTGTCTAGCAGGGTGACTGACATGATCCCCTGGGTGAATTCCAGTCATCAAGGTTCCTTTTGAAGAGGGCCAAAGAGGTGCTCTGATTGACATGTATGGACAGTCTATTCCAGAGTCTGGGGAGTGTCTGATGAAACATCATCTTAAAGAAGCCACCACAAAGAAATTCACAGTGTGTAGCACTGAGTCAATTCAATTGACAAAATCTGTAATATATATATATATATATATATATATATATATATATATATATATATATATATATATATATATATGTATGGGTCCACTTTGTAATTTTGAAATACCGAAATCCTGAATTTCAGTATTTCAAAATCACTAAGCTGAAAACTCAAAGTTCCAAAACTGGCAGAAGCGCGGATTTCAAAATTCCAAAGCAAGGAGATGTTGAATTTCTGCTTCCGCTGGTGCAGTGTGTCGATGTTTGGGTTGAATTTAGGTAAGTTTGTGTGTGTAAGTGTGTTGATTAGGGGCTTTAGTGTGTTTAAGTCTGTGTTGTGACTGTGATGTGTGTGCGTGTGTGTGTGTGTGTGTGTGTGTGTGTGTGTGTGTGTGTGTGTGTGTGTGTGTGTGTGTGTGTGTGTGTGTGTGTGTGTGTGTGAGGGACTGTAAGATGTATGTGTGTGAGTTTCGTTTGTGTTTCTGTTTGTGCGATCTCCGAGTTAGAATATATAAGTAGTGGGGGTGTGGGGGGCAGCTGCCCCACATGGGGGGTGCAGCTTATATTTTGTGTAGATGCATTTGTTTGATTGTGGGGGGGAGTTTTGTGTTTATGTGTGTACTGTATGAGTACCGTAGTTTTGGGATTTTGAATTTCGTGGTTGTTTGTTTTTGGATTTGTGAATTGTGCTTGAGTTTTCCGCTTTGTGATTTTGAAATACTGAAATTCGGGATGTCATTATTTCGAAATTACAAAGTGGACCCATGCACACACACACACACACACACACACACACATATATATATATATATATATATATATATATATATATATATATATATATATATATATATAAAATACTACAGAATCTATAACAATACCAAAAAATGCAACCTGCAGTGAATGAATTGCAACAGGGTGCTGTACCACAAGCTTTGAGTAACAGTGTGGCTGTGCATCCTAGAAGGCAGCTAGCTAGACAGCGAGCAAGCCTGCAACTAAGCCAACTGTCATACCAAGCAATCATTGATAGCTACGGCCTAGACAGACAGCTGGTGTAGGCTGTGTGCAAGATGTGTGTCCCATACACATCTGTACAGATATTACAAGACAATCCCATCCTTCTCAAAACAAGAGTGTGTCCAAGTCTAGGTGTACTGGCATCTCGGACATTCCTAAGACACATGTGAGATGTTGTAGGAGTATCATAGACAGAGGACAGTCATACTCTGTCAAAATTCCTGACAGCAATGAGCAACAAGGTAGATGAATATATACACTTGAAATCTTTGCCATAGAATGGAAAACTATTATGCTCCAGTTCTATAACCTCACAAACTTTCTACATGTACTTGGTACAATAGACTGCATCCACATCCATATTAAGACCCCGTGCATTCAGAAGCAGACAGATACATCTATAGAAAGGGTGGCCATCCCTGAGCTGCCAGGGTGTGTGTGTGTGTGCAACAGAGGGCAGCACAACAAACATCACAGCAGCACATCCTTGAAGTGTCCATGATGATGCCATATGGAGGGAAAATGGCGTGAGGGCTTCATTTTTACAAGATGAAATACTAAAGACTGTGGTTATCCACTGGAGCCATGGCTAATGACCCTGTGCAGAGAACCATAAAACTTTGCAGGGAAGGCCTACAATAGAGCACATGTAACAACATGAAATACAGTTGAGCATGTCTTTGGTGTATTGAAAGCTAGGTTCAGATGTCTGGACACATTTGGGAGTGCACTGCAATGCATACCTGAAAAGACAGCACAGGTGATACCTGTGTGTGCCATGCTACACAATATGCTAACAACAGCACATGGTGGTCTTCCAGCTGCAAGTGTTGGTGAACTACCCCAAGAACCCCAGATGTCTGAATGACATTCTGCAGCTATCAGAGGAAGAGCAAGAGGACACAGTAGTTAGAAGAAACAGGTATGGATGATGGAGGGTGCAACCACAAATCCAAGCCCTGGCAATAAGGCAGCATGTGACACACACCTTTGAGTTCTGACAAACCTCACACACAAAAGTACATTTATTTTATTTTTATTTATTTATTTTACATTTGTTAACTGGGCTAGTCCAACTGGATACATGTCCATTTTCAGTGGAGACCCGAGGAGAAAAGCTCCACTATCTAATGCATAATAACAAAAAAGTACATTCAAAATACATAGGGAATTTAAGACACAACTAAAACAGGCATTTAGGCCATCATTTCAGGAAGTTCAAAAAAGGTGAATACAGAGACTATCAAATATTCTTCAGTACAGGTATGTAAAATATGAGACAGAAGTAATTAAATAGTTTAAAAGCTAAAAATAGAGTTACTAGAAAATTTTAGTTTGTAGTTGAGAGAGTCAATTTCTCAGGTAGAAATGAAAAATAAAAAGGAGAAATAGAGTTGGGAGACAGTGCAAAGGATGCAGGAGAAGGTAGGAGGTAAGTGATCAGCTAGGGTTATTGCAAGAGCAAAGCCAGTGATTGGTTAGAAAATGTTTCAGTTTAGTTTTAAATAGTGTGATGGAAGTTTGGGCTATAAGGTCTGGAGGAAGTTGATTCCAAACTTTACCAACTGAGTTGGAAAATATAGAGTCACCTGCCGTATTCTTTGATAGAGAAGTTTGAATAAGTATTTTATTGGAAGAGCGTAGGGTTTTTAGGTTGTTATAGGGTTTTATCAGGGTGGAGAGCATTGGTATATTTTCTGGGTGGTGAAGGGCTTTATGGGCAATTGTAAGCTGATAGTATTGAATTAGGTGAGGTAACTCCAGCCACCCTAGGTTAAGGAGGTTCAGGCAGTGATGTGTTTTATATGGAGAGGCAGTGGCAAATTTGGCAACGTTGTTGTAGGCTGTTGTAAGCCTATTGATGTTATGTTTAGAAAGATTAGTATATATGGGGGATGCATATAGTAGAGTAGAGATAAGATATGTTCTAGCTATGGTAGTTCTTGCTTCAGGAGTTAAGAAAGTTTTGATTCTGTAGAGAGAACCTAATTTTCTGTTAGTTGCTTTTATGATAGAGTTGATATGAAAATCAAATTTAAGTAGGTTGTCAATACTAACTCCTAAAAGTTTGGTTGTTTGGTCAGGAGAGATAAGGGTGCCATTGTTAGAAGTAAGTGTGAAACTAATAGGGGGAGACGGCTGTGTGGGTGAGAAGAGGAGTGATTAGAGAACCATTGTTCAATGGTGGTAAAAGTTTTTTGGATAAGGGAGTGGAGGTCAGCTTGGGTTGTGGCAGAGCAGATGATGGTGGTGTCATCGGCGTACTGAATGCAAGTAGTTAGTGGGGTGGCAAGATACAGGTCGTTAATAAAGATGGAAAATAAAAGAGGACCTAAGATGGAGCCCTGAGGTACTCCTAAAGTGGTGTGGAGAAGTTCAGAAAGATTGTTGTTCCATAAAACAGCTTGTTTCTGATTCTGAAGATAGGAAGTAAACCAGCTTAAGGCAAGATTATTGAGAGAGAGAGAGATTTTAAACAATGTAGGCGGAGTTGGTGATTCACCATGTCAAATGCTTTTGACAGGTCTACAAAGAATGCTGATGAAAGAAGATTGTTATTCTGGTTTATATTAATGGAGTCTATGAAGGATAATAAGGCTGTGGTGGTGCTATGGTAAGGACGAAAGCCATGTTGGCAGTTAGCTAGGAGATTATTAGACAGAAGGTGATTTAAAAGCTGTTTGTGGATACATTTCTCCATTATTTTAGCAATAGGAGATAGCAGTGCTATAGGGCGGTAGTTAGAGTACTCAAATGAATCGCCCCCTTTGTAGAGAGGGATGATGTGGGAGATTTTCCAGAGTGAGGGTATAGTACTTTCTTTTATGGTTCTGTTGATTAGAATAGAGATAGGGTAGGCAATAGCTTTAGCACCTAGCTGGAGATATTCAGCTGGCAATTTGTCAGCTGAGGGGGTTGAGGGTTTGAGTTTCTGAAGTAAATTTAGAATATAGGAAGTGGGTGTGGGTTTAAGTTGAAATAGTGGTGTAGTGCAGCTAGGGTTACCTAGTAAAGAGGGGTTGGGGCTTTGTTGGTTGGCCAGTTTAAGTATGGTTGAAGTAAAGAAGTTATTGAATGCGTTAGCTGTTTGTAGGGGAGAGTCAGGGCAGGAGCCTAGTGGGTTGTGAGTTTCGACCTTGCCGGGGGATAGTAGTGAGTTAATTGATTTCCAAAATTTTTGTGGTTGGTGGTGGGAGGATTGCTGTAGCTGGGTGTAAAAGTTCTTTTTATCTTGTATGATAGCAAGCTTAGTCATGTTCCTTTTTTGTTTGAAGCTAAGGTGATCAAAAGAGTCTTTAGTGGTTCGCCATTTAGTCCAGGCTTTATTCCTACTAAGGATAAGTTGTTTGGTGTTGGTTGTAAGCCATTGAGCTGTCTTAGATTTCATGCATATAGAACGCATGGGGGCATGATGATCGAGAATAGTAAGAAAGGTATTATTAAAGTGGTTAACAGCGTCATCTATTGGGAGAGTTTTTAGAGGTGACCAGTTAACTAAGTTAAGTTCATTTTGAAACTGATGAAGGTTGAAATGTTTTTTGCTGCGAGATAAGCAAATTAGGGGAGGTGTAGTTAAATGAGTTTTGTGCCTAATGATGTATGTGAGAGAGTGGTCACTAAGGTCATCTGGGAGGGTACCTGTTGAATACTTTTGTTGGGGACTATTAGTCAAGATCCAGTCGAGTATGGTTTCTTTATTATTGTTTTTATTTGTTCTAGTTGTGGAGTTAATGGTTTGATGGAATCCATGCAGGTTAATAATGGTAGATGGATTAGTTTGTTTGCACATGTTCCAATCAATATTAAAGTCGCCTAGTAGTATTGTTTCTTGAAGGAGATTAATTGAAAACCAGTTAAGTAGGTCTTCTAATATGGGGGGATTGTTGCCTGCGGGAAGATAAGTGCAGATAATATTAATAGTTTTGTGTGGGTTAAGGGAGAGTTTGGAAATAATCACTTCAGCATTAGAGTCATGTGGTGGGGTAAGAGCTGATTTACTTACTTCCAGTCCAGTTTTGAAGAGTATAGCTACTCCTCCCCCTTTTTTATTAAGACGGTCTTGTCTTAGGATGTTATAGCCAGGGGGGATAATTTTGTTATCCTTTATTGTGGGTTTGAGCCAGGTTTCAGTAAGACAGAGAATGTCAAACTGTTGGACTTCTAGTAGGGCATGAAGAGCAGGAAGTTTGTTGCATATGCTACGGATGTTAAGATGAGCTATTGATTTGGGAGGTTTAGTTTTTGGTGTAGACATAGGTTTCAATTGTTGGGAATTAGGGGATGGTATGTCTGTGTTTGGGCCTGGGTTGGGGTGGATGTCCCCATCAATTAATGATAAACCTTGAATAAGGTTAGTTAGTTGTGAGGGTTTGATGCAGTACAAGTGTTTTGTGAGTCGAAGAATAAGGTATTTGATGTGTGAGAGACGATGATATTTAGGTTCAAGATATGAGTTGCTGTATATGGGACTGAGATGGGGGGGTAGCTAGGGTGTGTTTGTGTGGAGTACAAAAGGTAGGATTTAAAGGTTGCTCATAGTAGGTTATGAGGTAGGTAGAGGTAAGAATAGTTAAAAGAGTTAGTGGTAGGAGAGGAAGGTGAGTGTAGGACATGTTGAGATGAGTGGGGATTGTATGTAATAGGTATGTGTTCAGAGAGGGAAAGGGTGGGTGAGGGAGGAGACTACTATGGAGTGGGTAGAAAGTAGAATTCATTCTGATTGGCTAGGGAGTGTGGTGGGTGTGGTTATGTGGGGATAAATGTAGAGGTCCCAGGGGCGGGTGGTATTTGGGGGCAGGGAGGAGAGCGGAGTGAGCCCGAAGGGCGAACGGAGCGGGTAGAGCCAAAGGAGTAGAAAATTGCTGAGAGGAAACAATCAGCCAGGTATAATAACAGCAGGTAAGGTAAAACTGGTAGTATAAATAGTAAGAAGTATTGGGGTATGTTATAAGCAGATCTATAGTAGGCAGGTTAAGATAGGGGGTAGTTTGGGCAGGGGAAAGGAATAGAGAATATACTAGAGTACAGATCCAGGTAGAAGGCAGAAAACCAGTAAGTTAGGCAAAGATTCAGAAGAGGAAAAACGAGAAGTGTAAGGGGGCCACGTACATACATGCATTAAACATTGATGCTTAGATGTTACCCCACTACAGCAGCACAGAACACATCTAAGAGCAAATAGCCAGTAGGTGCACACACTGAGCACCAGGTGTAATTTTCACACATAGCAGTATGAACATATACAAATTTACCACATGGATCATCAACTCAGGCCACAAGTGACACAGGTATGCATACAGACTCATAGTGGTGTATGTGTGTATGGCAGACAGCAAGGGCCATACTTCTGTGAATTGCATTTCTATCAGTTCACTGTCAAAACATGCAAACAGGAAAACAGCTCAGGATATAATGTAGCAACATATATAAATGTAAAGTACTGGATAAAGTGTAATGCACAGAATGGAGTCACCTATGGTTGTTAAAAATGTCAGACTCCCATGTCATCAGACTTCACAATAAAAACAGACATATTATCTATTTAGTTATTTAGTTGGTTATGACACAGACAGATGACATCATTGATGGTCTGCACAGGAATCATCATCACAGTAAGGTGAGACTGACACAACAGGACATTGTGTATCAACTGTCACTGTTACTCTAACACCATCTACGGCACCCACGTTGACATCTCATACCATTGTCCTGGCTGTCCCTTCCATGTATGGAAATACATGGTCCAGGTTGCTCCACAGAGGAGACTGATGGGGTGACACCAGCATGTGAAAACCCACTGTGGGAAGGAGCATGAGTGTGAGCTCACTGTCTGGTCATGATTGCTGGGCCCACATCAGATGGGCCAGCAGCAGAGTGTGTACATGTTGCAGCATAGACATTGATGCCTGATGGGCAGGATGTGGTCTGCTGAGTGGGGGCCTGCCTCTCCCATGTGGCAATTGGATAAACAAATTCAGAGCATGCAGAACCCTGCTCATATTATGGCACTGCTGTAGTACTGTTATAGCCAGAGATTCAACAGACTGTGCCACAGATAACATGCTTTTATTCTGTGCAGCTGATGCAGCCATGACCTCACCGTGTCTTCACTCCTGTCCTTCATGCAGGCCCCCCCCCCCCAAGTCGCTGTGCAACATGATCTATGGCACAGGCAAGTGCATGAATGTCAGATCAATGATGACACTGGAAACATTAATTTGCCTGTAGTAGTAGGTGGATACCCTCTAAAGTCTGCCCATGCACAGCAGCTGCACGCTAATGTCGACTGCAGTGGGCAGTATCAATGTGTTCAGGGAACTGTCGACACCAGCAGCAGTCTCAACATGGGTATGTTGTCCACAGACCTCATCCTGTCCACCATTCAATGTCTCCTCATTGTCAGAATGGCTGGACAAGTTTTCCTCCTCATCTGAGGCTACAGTCACATCCACATGTCTGTCACCATCTGGGCCAGACTGTATCACCAAGGCTGTGCCCTGTGTGGCATGGCCATGCTACCATATTGAGACACATCAGACCCCACAATGGGATCAGTGGACAGGTTAATGGAGGATAAAGGCAGTGGATGTGCTAAAAGAAGAGACAAATGACAGAGATCGGGAAAACATGTTTATATCACATGGTGTATATTATTAATGGCATATAGGTTCATAGGTGTTTACTAGGCTAATAGCCGCAGTGGCCTTTTTAAACCTAGCCACACATCCCAAATCTCTAACAAGTTCTGGTACACTTGATAAAGGTAAGCAGGGGCATATGGGAGATGTAACATTAACAAGCAGGACTCTGGGAGAAGAACCATTTATAGGTTGCCTGTGTCCATTAGAGACATAGGTGCCAAACCAGGGATGAATTTCCTGCTCCCCATCCAATTGTTCAAGTTACACTTGAATTGGGTTAGGAAGGCTCTCTGATTTGCATGGATGGGGAGCTTCTTCCAGAGAAGGGAGTGTCTGGGATCCATAGGTCTTTCTTCTGTGGGTTCTGTTTATATCACATACAAGGTTTAAGTCTTTAGAATGGATAATTCTGGTGCTGTTTGTTTTGTAGATATGCAGGAGTTACATCAGGGTGGGGTCTGACAATGCCTTGTATGCCAACCATAGATCTTTACCCAACAGCCTGTAGGAGACAGAATATAGGAATAGAACTTTGAGGCAGTCTGCACAAGACATTTTCCTTATGCCCTGTATTCTTTTAGTGAGGAACTTCTGTGGATGTTGTAATTGTTGAATATGCCTAGTTATGTACATAAATAAAGGGGGCATTGTACTCAATTATAGTTTTGATGAATGCAGAATATGGTGGGATAATGACCTTCTTGGACTTAGTTTACCTTTGTTTATAAGTTGCACAACATTAGAATGATTTCCACGCCACTGTACACACATAATGGTCAAAGGCTAGATTACTCTATGTGTGTCCTCAAGTCTCTGACTACTGGGTTGGTATATATTTCTCGGAGGTACAGTCCAACACAGAAGAACTGTGGCTGACCAAGTTAGCAGACGACTGCAAACTAGGCGCCATAATCGACTCTCCAGTCGACACAAGTATCCTACAAAAGGGCCTCATAGAAACAGACAACTGGTGCCAGAGCCATGGCCTCAAGCTAAATGCCAAAAAGTGTATAGTCATCCCCTTTGGCAAAAACAAAGTGCCCACAAATTACCACATAGGTGGTAATCCATTAAGTATGGAAGAAGTAATTAGGGACCTGGGGACCCAAGTTGATAGCAGTCTCTCATTTGAAAACCACGTGGCCAAAGTGGTTAGAAAAACATTTTATATAGCCCACCTAATCATGACGGGATTCACATTTAGATCAGGGGAGGTCATCGTGCCTCTTTACTCATCCTTCATCAGGCCCAAAATTGAGTACAATGCCCCTTTTGGGATGTACCTTACCAGACACCTGCAGCAACTGGAAAACCCCAAAAGTACCTCACCAACAGGATCAAAGGGCTCAAACAGATGCCATATGCTGCCCGGTTAAAGAAACTTCAGCTCTACTCAGAGGCATACCACCTGCTCAGAGGCAATCTGTGCCTGACATATAAAGCCATGTGCAACCCGGAATTAATGGACATGCTGCACCTCAGAAAATCCAAATCCCATCAAGCTACGCGCTCGAGAGACTTGAACCTCAGCACTGAAATAAATAGGACATGCTGGATGGACAGATTCATAACTCAGAGGCTCCCTTCACTCTAGAATAAAATCCCAGTCCAGGTTAGGCAGAGCCCCTCATTGACTCTCTTCAAGAGGAATCTTGATGAGTGGATGGGAGATCGTAGGTTTACCCCAGGTATCACTTCTGTGTCACTGTAAGACAGAGGCACAGTATACTAACCTCAAAAAAGGGCATAGCAAAATTCATTTAAAATGGGTGGCGAAAGCCAATCACACTCTGGCTAGGCTTATAAATGCCCTAGGGCAGATAGCCTAGTATGAACCTATGACTCTTATGGGTGTGTTACCAATACGATAGTTACTAGGGGTGGATGACTTCCCAAAGGATACTATTATGCATTTATTGCCATTTAGTTTTAGTCTGTGGCACTGACATAAGTTATTTGCCTGTGTTAGCCCTTCCTTCACAGGATTAGTATCAGTGGGGGATTCTATGACTGCTCCTAATTTGAAATTGACTGCAAATTTGGTCAGACAGAGGCCCTGGACATCAGCCTTGACTTTAGAGAAGTAAATGCTAAAAAGGAGCAGTCCCAGGCCCAATCTCTGAGGGTTTGGCTTGTGACTGACCTCTTTGTAGAGGTGAATGTCCCAATTTTAACTTCCTGGACCCTGCCTGTTAGTCAGCTGGCTAGCTACTGGATGGCATAAGAGTTTTTACCTAACATCTTTAATATAGCAATGATGCCTGAGTAGGATATTATGTCAAATGCCAGGGCTAGGTTAATGAAGCAGTGCAAACCATTTTGCCCTCATTCATTGCTTTGGTGACCTTCTCAAAGGGGTCTACCAGGTTGAGTAGGCATGACTTGTTTTTGATGAAAGCAAATTGGATTGGATCCAGTGTCTGGAGTTTCCTATATTATTATTGATCATTTCTGTGATAATATTTTCCATGGCATTGCATATGAGACTAGTGAGAGTTGTGAGTCTGTAGTTTCCAAGGTCTTTAGCTGGCCCACCTTTGTGGAGAAGGATGACTGTTGCTGGTCTCCATGCGTGAGGTGTGAAACCTGTTTGGCAGGTATGGTTATGTAGCAATTCCAGAGGCCCTGATAGGTCATGTTTCATGCTATTTACAAGGCAACTTGGGATATTTTCTGGCTCATCAATGCAGTATACTTGCCCTTAGAAAGAGCACTAAGGACCTCTTCCCCACTGATAGCAGGAGTTATATTTGATGTTATTTCCTGAAGGAAGTTTGAGGATGGGAGAGGGGTAAAGTTTGAGCTGAATTTGTCAGCTAATAGGTTTGTTGTATATTCCGGCTCAGCATAGGTGGCTGCATTAACAATGAGCTCGGCACACTGTAGTGCAGTGCCTTTGAGGTTGCAAACATAGCTAAAGATTACCTTAGATGGCAAATATTGTGGTTAAATTGTTTATCTTAGTGTTTGTATAAGATGACAATGTTTGTTTGCCTGTGGATCCCACAGGTTTTATGATATTAATGCAGATATGAAAATGTTATTAGTATTCATTACTAATTCACCAGACAAATATCTATATTTCAAATTATCTTTAAATTACCCAAAATATGTTATTTTTTTTTCCTAACACCCTTATCTTGCTTATACCAGATCCAATATGATGCCATCGGACTCTAGTTTTGTGTTTCTGAAAGAAATACGGAAAATTAAATTTTTCATACTTTTTCACAAACACTCCCTCTGCGCATGCCCCCTACTTTGAGGTATAACGATTGTCGTTAGTGTATATAAGTAACAGAGGTGTGGTGAATACATTATGTATCACAAGTGAAGATGAAGCCTGTTCCCTAGAAGAATACTTTACTATCTAATACGTGCAACTTTCAAAATTCACCAGTGTTGTGTGCAAAATTTATCTTTTTGACATACAGTAGCTGCATATTTGTAGCTTAGATGTGAAAAAAAAGAAACATCTAGTCTTAGTCATTTAGTCGTGCAAAATTTAAAAAGTTAAATGAAAATGGTAAGACGTTCTTTAATATTATACGGATAAAATCATTTTCAGCTTCATTGCAAAGTAAAGATTTCATTTAATATGCAGGCGTAATCTCTGCTATTTTTAAAAGCATTCTTTAAAGAGCAAAAAAGAAATGTAAATACATGCAGCAGTTAAATAGTGCATTTCACACCACAAATTATTTCTGCTAATATTCTCTGCTAGTAGTATTTACTGATGGAGCGTTTATCAAGCTCAGAGCCATGCGTGGCTTATTTTGCACCCAGTGCCAGTCCTCAATCTAGCACCCCACCTCCTCAGCTCTTTGGGTAAGTAGCAACAAAACAAGCACTCCTACTTTTAAACTGTTGGCAAATGCCTAAATACAACTTTACCACACACAGAAAGTGCTGGAACACTGACTTGCATTTTTGTACTGGTAGACAAAGAATGCAGGAACTGTACTTCCTGATCATGCCCCCTAACCCTTAGCCCCTAGGCTGGCTGCCCCTGTCACTCCAACCTTAATACACTTCTGTTCATGTTGAAAACAAAAAGAAGCAATTATGATGCGAGAAGAATTTTTACCCATGCCCCTCTCACAGTTATGTTCTCTCACTTAATGAAGTACCTGCTAACAAATGCAGTACATGAAGAACTGCTGGAGAGTCATGCCAAATCCTAAAAACTGCATTATTGGCAAGCATTTAACCTTCACCTTAACTTCAAAGGGAGAGAACCTGAGATTACATCACCTTTCTGAGTCTTATCTTCTATACATCACTTACCTGCCACAGGGATTAGCTGTATAATCTGCAGGAATAAATGTTAGATGGAGGGGAAACATTCCTCCGATAATGACATCTCCATCTCGTCTGTACTTGAGAGGTTTGGCTCTCTGTGGTGTTATTTGCTGAGAATCCGCAATTCTGTACATAAAACTGGAGAAGAATATATTCAAAAGTAGCATATTTTTCATCACCACATAAGGAAAAGACCTTAGAGTTGATTGTTATTATGTATTTTTACAGTTTTAAAATATCTGTATATTAAACAATTGTATAATTCTGCAGTGTTATCTGCAAGCTAGTAGACTTGTGTCTGATTATGAAAGTCAGACAATTATTTTATTTATTTATTTATTATTATTTAAATGTTGTAAAAGGCAAAGATTCTTCTTGCTCAGTCAATTCATTTTTACTTAGGTTACATGTTCTAAGGAAGGTACAGAGCCTGCTATTCTGTTTTAACCTTTATATAACGGACACCTTTAATCCATAGCCTATTTATAATGACTAATGCATGTATGCGTGCTTCTGGCTTATTTTTTCTCTCATGGTAAAATAATTAGACATAAGTAATGTTTTTGTTTGGTTACTAATCATTATGATTTCTTCACTCTATAATCTTCTAAAAGTAGAACTAGTTTTAACAAGATGAATTTCACTGGGATCTAAGCTAGACACAGAACTCCCCTGCTAAATGTCTACTGCAAACACAGATGTTGTTTCTCCCTTCCAAATTGATTTTATAGTAAAAAAACGCATAGGCTAATTGCACTCAGATTAAGTCCCACAAAGTGATCTGCAGATTTAACAAGAGAAAACTTTGCAAGAATTAATTTGAGGAGATTCAGGCTAAAATTTGGATGTCAACCACCAGAAATGTGATTATTAAACAATAGCTTCATTCTTTCAAAGCCAAAACCAGTACCTGCTTTTAATTTCCAAGGACATACCCTAAAGCTGGACTCATTTCTTCACTACTCAAGAGAGATACATAGATAGTTTCATAGAAAGATAGACAGAGAGAACCTAATTAATGAATGCAACTCTAATGTAAATTGGCTTAGAACTTAAGTTACAAGCTAGCATCTTCCTCAAGTACAATGTCTTTTCACTTTCCAGTTGTATGAGATGTACTCTGAACAAATAATTTAAACAGGCAATGCTCCAAGGTCATCTCAGCACACAGCCACAATAACAAAAAAAAGTTGAGGCCATACCACAATAACAAAAAAAAAAAGGAATTTGGCATCATATTTTTTTCAGCCCATACTATGACTGCAGATCATAAGGTTTGTATACATTAATGTGGCAACCATACAAAGGTATGTTACAAGTGGCCAACTGGTATAGCTAAACCTCCATTTGGTGACTATTTAAAATGTCAGAATCTGCAGTGCTGAGTCTTGAAATGTGGAGACTGAATGTCTAGAAATCTGGACTTGCATATATTAAGTTCAACATTGCCATTTAGTGAAATGTTCCCTTTCTGAAGTGTACTTATCTTGGCATTGGTATAAATATATATATGGGTCTATATGACTTGGTCGACAGTTCATATGATCAACTGTTTATTTGGTCGACAGTTCATTTGATCGACAAGCATTTTAGGTTGGGGGCTTTGCCCCACACTAATGTGGGGCTGTGCCCCCCTAACTATATATATGAACTCCAGGGTCACACAACATTGGGGAAGGGGGCAAATGCTTGTCGATCAAATGAACTGTCGACCAAATAAACAGTCGATCATATGAACTGTCGACCAAGTCATATAGACCCATATATATATATATATATATATATATATATATATATATATATATATATATATATACACACACACACACACACACACACACACACACACACACACACACACACATATATATATATATATATATATATATATATATGTGGATCGTGCCTGCACCTAGCCTCCCTTCTCAACCCGCTATTTTCCTACTGCAGCACCTCTGAAGTAGCATGGGTAGTATAGCTTATTTTACCCTGTGTAGACATCTTACCTTAGGAGCCATCTTGGGTAAAGTGATCTATTATTTTTTATTATTTCTTTTTATATTTTTATTTTATCTGCACAATTACTCTACTGATTTGTACACATTGTTGAAGCAGATACTTACAGTCCATACCTGCTATAACCTACAGCATAGAATATTGTGTTCTTGCCTATTCCTATAATTGCACATGCTAACAATATTTTGAACTAGCCTGCTTTCTAACCTATTACTAGTATTAAGGGTTAGTCTATTGACTGAATTGTTGCATTGCTGTGTTAACTTGAAGGCTGCTGCACTGACATGAATGCTGTGCTTAATATTTGTATTGACTGAAATGCCTACACCTTGTATCTAAACTAACCTGGTTTCTTCCTACTCTATCTCCTCTCTTTTCTCTCCAACCCCCTCAGCTTCAAACCTTCTAACTCTGCTCTTGACTAAAGGACCATCCCTGAATGAAGACTAAGGACAACAGGCAAATAAATCCAGCCTCCTCAATTAAGAAGTAAAGCTACTTGCTGTCCTATACCAGAGCCCTGTACCTTGGGAAGCAATAAAGTACGTGTTTCCCCAACCAAAGTAGTAAAACTGATACTTTCTCAAATTTGTTTTGTTATTTTTCCTATATGTATTAAAAGTTCTGCTACCTAGCCAGGTTACCCAGCAGCCGTACCCCTTCCTAGCCCTGCATTTCTCGTTACCTTGCCCTTGCTAACCTTTTCTTTAACTGCAAAGTGCCCCTTCCTCTCTTCATAAAATAGCTAACTCTGTTCTCTGTCTCTCCCTCACCCTTGAATAACTCCTACACTCTTCTCTTTTCCTTCCAGGCCAGCTCTCTCCACTAGTCCTGCCTTACATTCTCACCCTTCTCTGTCCCCCTGCTACATCTCCCAAGTATAGCTCGGCTGTACAAGACTGCCTACATACCTCTTAGTCTACTTGCTGCACTCCTCAACTTCTGCCCTTTTGCTTCCCCTCTTCTCCACCACCTCAGATAATTTTAACCAACACTCACCCTTACTTCCAGTAAGGTGAATTGCAGTAGCCTGCTGCTCACTGATTGTTCTCTCAGACTCTCTCATCCTTCCTGTCTGAACCCGCTCCATTCGCCCTGCGGGCTCACTCTGCTCCCCTACCCTGCCCCCAAATCTCACCCGCCCCTAGCACTCCTACATTTATTCCTCAACCTCTCCACCCCCTTGTTCCAATTAACCAATTAGCTCTTCTCCCCACCTTACAACTACACTTAATCCACCCAGTCTAAATAACCCAACTTCTGCCTCTCCTTTCCACTCCCCATACCCAATCTCCTCAATCTCCTCTCATGCATTTCCTCTATCACCTCTCTCTCAATACTCCTACTTCCCAAACATCTTACTACTGCAACCCTGCCTCCTTCATACAATTTCAGATAAACTACTTCTCTCCATACTTTCATTACTCACCTCTAACATACTCTTTACTTCAACTGACTCTCCCTTCTCTCCCACTTTATACAACCATGGTTTTCTCAATCCTCCAACAACTTAAAGTCCCCTGTTCCCTCCTTCTCTTTCTGATTCCTTTATCCTATATCAGCTCTTACTCTTCCTTTGCTTATGCAATTCCCCCAACAAAAATAACTTCCACCTCAAACTCCCTTCACCATAACTCTTTCTCTCACTTCCATTCTATCTCTTCTTTTCTTATCCCACCCAATCAACTTCATCTGTTCCACTACAAAATACTATCCACTACTGCTACTACATTTACACATAAATTAACCTTATATCCAACTGAACCCTCTATCTCTATACCAAAATTTCTCAAGTCTTTCCTACTCAATATTATATTTCTAGATGGAGATATCCACCCCAATCCTGGCCCCATTTTCTTTGACAACAATAATCACCCAACTCCTTCTCCCCCACCCCCAAACATATTAAAAATCTTCACCCTGAACTCCCAAAGTCTCAATAACAAAGTCCACCTCTTCCAGGCCTGGTTAACCCACAACCAACCAGACATCTTAGCCATTTCAGAGACTTGGCTTAAACCCCATATTTCTGATTCAGAAATACTTCCCCCTGGATACCATATTATTAGAAATGACCGACCTATAAAAAAAGGTGGAGGCTCTGCCATAGTTTACTCTAAATCACTAACTGTAATTCCCCTACAAATTCCAGTTCCTCAATTTGAAAATACTGAACTTACAGCTGGACTACTGAAACTAAATAGACACAAAAATATCTGTATTATTGCCCTATATATCTCCCCTGGAAATAATATCCACATCCTTGAAGACATTCTCCAATCGGCTTCTACTAAAGTTAACTATGAAACATACATCTTAGGTGATGTAAATATCGACTGGAATAAAATTAACTCTCTCTCCCCTTCCCTTGCCATCAACCTTTATAACTTCACCCAAACAATCCAGCATATAGCTAGACCCAACAAAACTAATCCCCCAGGTTCATCTATTGACTGGATCCTAGTCTCCAATCCAAACAAAATTACTAATTCTGGAACAATTCCAGATACCATTAATGACCACCTGCCAGCCTTCATTCATCGCACTACCAACACTTCCCCTCACCAGCATCAATACATCCTAACTCGTAATCTTAGTAACTTCAACCCTACAACCTTCTCAAACCTATTTAAACAAACGAACTGGCAAGACCTTAGAACTCTCCCTCTTGATGCTACTATCAACTACTTCAACTCTCTTTTCTTAGATTCACTTAACTCTCTCACCCCTATCTGAAATAAAAGGGTAAAAATAAATACCGCTCCTTGGTTATCTAAACTTACTAAACAAATTATGCATCAAAGGGATAAACTATGGAAACTGTTCCAAAACAACAAACTGCCCAACACCTTGCTCCAATATAAGCAACTACGTACCAGGTAAAACAACAAATTACCAAGGACAAAAAATTCTATTACTCCAACCTCCAATCTAACAATAACAACAACCCCAAAAAATTCTGGAACTCAATAAACTCTCTCCTTAATCCCGGTTCCAAAAATAATCCCAGTCCTGACCCAAATAAATCTGACCAAGAATTATGCTCCGAATTTAACTCTTTCTTCTTACAAACAATATCTGACCTAACTAAGACCTTCCCTATCAATATCCCTTCTGTTCCCATTCATTCTCCTTCCAATTCCTCTGATAACCCTCCCCTTAGATTTGAGCTCAAACCAGTCTCTACTAACTTCATAAAAAACCTTCTATCTAAACTTAAACCCTGCTCTAATGCCCCTGACAATATTCCCTCCTCCTTTCTAAAATGTGCTGCAGATGGGATAGCACTCCCGATCAGCATCATTATTAACAGATCTATTAACGAATCTTATGTCCCCAAATTATGGCGTTAAGCTTATATCCTTCCACTGCACAAAGGAAGCAAGAACACCAACATCTCAAACTTTCATCCCATTGCTCTACTCTCACCTATCTCTAAAATCTTAGAAAAGTGTGTCCACTCCCAACTTATGCCTTTTCTAACCCAAAACCATCTTCTAACACCTACCCAACATGGCTTTCGTTCTGGTCATAGCACTACTACTGCTTTATTATCCTACCTAGAAATTATCAGTCAAGCCCAAGACTCAGGTCACCTGGTCTCTACTGTCTTGCTTGATCTCTCTAAAGCCTTCGACACTGTTTCTCATAATCATCTTCTCCTTCAACTATCAAACCTGCATCTATCTCCTAATTCTCTATCCTGGTTCTCTAGCTACTTATCTGATAGGTCTCAAGCAGTCAAATGGAAAAACTTCATCTCCTCCTTCCTACCCACCCCAACAGGTGTACCACAGGGACCCATCCTGGGACCCATGCTCTTTAATATTTTTATTAATAACTTTCATTCTGCTATTCCCGATGCCAAAATTATTCAATACGCAGACGATTCAACCATAGTCTGCTCTGCCACAAACAGCTCTAAACTGCTTCTCAAAACCCAAGCTGCCTTCTCAACCACTGAAAATTGGATGCATAAAAACCACCTCTCCCTTAATGCTAACAAATCCAAAATTCTCCTCTTCTCCCCTAGAAAATCTTACTCCTTCAATAAAGATACTTTCACAGTCCTTAGCAACTCTAAATCCACTATTGAAGTTGTTCCCTCTGCAAAACTTGTTGGTGTTACAGTTGACGAATTCCTAAAGTTCGACATACACATTCAACAAAATATTAAAAAAAAACATCAAAAACTAGGCATGCTATGCAGGAATAATCGCTTTCTCTCTCTCACCACAAGGCACACTCTGGCCACTACCTACCTTTTGCCTCTTTACTTTATGGAACCCCTCTCTTAACCAACTTGTCATACTCCAGCACCTCCAAACTAGAAAGCTGCTATAACAAACTCTCTAAATTTGCGCCAAAATGTACAAACTCCACCCATCATTGCCTTTCCCTTCAACCCCTAAATTGGCTAGAACTACCAAACTACCTAACCTATCTGCAGCTCACAACAGCACACAAACTTATATTTCAGCCATCTAACTGTCCTGCTCTAGCCAATACCCTTCCTCCCTACCCCCCTAAGAGATCTCTCAGATCTGAACATCAAAATCTGATTGCTATCTACAAACCTAAAAGTCCTGCTGGCCAGCTTCTCCTCTCCTTCACTATCGGTAAGGCTTAGAACTCTCTCCCTTCCTCGCTAAGAACTATATCAAGCACTGAAAATTTCAAAACTCTGCTTTTCAAACATCTGTCCACTAAGTGGAAATGCACCTGCTTTCACCCTACCTAAAACTATTCAAAAACTCACAAATATCCTACCTTGAGTGTAAAAAGGTGAGGCTGCCCTTTAGTCCACCCCAACTAAAAACTATCCAAGTACATATTCATACCACATGGAGTGCTCCATTGCACTCAAAATGTCCCAAAGACTTATCTTCATACCACTCCATGTAAATATTGTAAATAGATTTCTTACCTCTCTTCTCTATGTGCTTATATAATGCATTTTCTCAAACTACTCTATAAGAATACCTTTACAAATGTATAACCTTCTAAGAATGTGCTCGTGCTCAAATAATGCTTTGTCTTAAATTACCCTGTAAGAACAGCTTATGATTGTATAACCTTTTAGAATAACCTTAGTGAAGTAGTATTTGACTTTGTTGCAATAATGAATGTTTCTATTGTACAAACTGATCACCACAATGTATCATTCATATTTTATATTTCTGTATTTTGTATTTGTACATCTGGAGCTTTTCTCCCCGGGCCTCCACTGAAAACGGGTCTCAGGGCCCAGTGGACTTCCCCGGTAATCAAACTGGAAATAAAATAATAAATAAATAAAATAAAATATATATGTATATATATATATATATATATATATATATATATATATATATATATATATATATATATACACACACACACACACACACACACACACACACACACACACACACACACACATATATATATATATATATATGTGTGTGTGTGTGTGTGTGTGTGTGTGTGTGTGTGTGTGTGTGTCTGTGTGTGTGTTTGGAGGTGTGGGGGGGTTGCCCCCATTCAAAGAAACACGTTTAAAAGAGGTTTGATATTCTTTTTTCTATATTTTTGGACTTTTAAAATGTTTTGGGACTTGGCATTGCAAGTCCTGACATTTCAATAGGTAGCCCCTGTAAGTCAAACTTATAATTAAATTATTCTATGCATTTTCCAGAATAAAAAGAAGTCTGTAACTCTAATTATTGTCAAACTTTATTAAGTGTAATTAACCACCTTTTCTCCAAAAGTCGCCAATTTTAGGTGGGATTAAGAGGAACAGAGCTAAAATCTGAGTCAAATTTAGATATATTTCTGAAAATCAAGGACATTTGAGAGGTATGAGGCTAACGGTATTTCTTTGTGGAACACCCTTTGGTGTTTCATGTGGTTTTATGTTTTAAACCAGGTAATTAATTTTGAAACATACTTTGGCAAGCTGTACAGCTACTTTTGGTCTTTGTTTCCAAATTGCGTGTGTACAAAAGACAGCTACTTATGGCTTTGTTTTAACTGATAACTAGTGCAAACAGACCAAGTATCTGAAGTCTTTTACTAATGTTCAAACTAATGAACCAGTAGAAACAACTGTTTCTCAGTACCAGACATGTTTGTGTGAAATGCATTTTTAACATACAAAGGTGAGTCATCATGCAATTGACTCTAGGTACATTCATGGAGCAATAGAAACAACCAACTATTGCCAAGTGACATAGCTGCACCTAGAGTCATATTCACAAGACTGCAAAAATTATAACATAGAGTTTATACCAGGTGTGATAGCCATACCTGTCTTTTTATGATCTCTTTTAAAGATGGTTGTAGTTATATTTGGCCATATCTGTGTTAAGCGGATTATTGGTTTACTATCATATTTCTGTAAATCACTCGGTCGAGTGATGACTTCATCGAAAAAAAACATCGGCTAGGCAAAATCAAGAAAATGCTAACGCTGACACATCCATATTTGACATTGTCGACATTACCCAATGTACCTTGCAGTCTAGTGATTTCTAACTAATGTTTTGCAGGGGGGCAAACCTCCATGCACCCCCGCTACTTATATAATCAAACTCTGAGATCACACTACAGTGATAAAAAGGATACATTTCCTGATTCCCACTGTAGTGCGATCTCCAAGCAGAACGTCAACCTCACAACAGCAAATGCACACCAGCATTCGCTGTTATGGAGTGGACCATTTTAGGTTCAGCATTACGTGAACTGGAAAACAACCTTTCAACCATCCCAGTTTGAGTGACTGCCATTCAAAACGGAGATTGTAAACTGGATTATTAAATCATCAGTTCTCTATATACCACTGGGCATTTTTCTATTTGTTGTCAATGTCTACACATGGCATTATAACATTGATTAAGGTAGTTTTCTTTAACCAAGTGGTTTACAAATGAATGGCAGACAACATGAGATAGTAAAGGAACAGATAAACAGTGTTTTAGTGCTGCTTTTCACAGTTCTTGGGTCTCTGGTTCAGTTCTTACAAGGAATGCTTTCTGTGCAAAGTCTTTGCACCTTCACTGTATCTACATGGGTCTCTAGTTTCCTCCCTTAACTCAAATACATGGTGTAGATGAACTGACAATTTTTAAATGTCCCATATCTGGTATGTGTGCCATGTGCAAGTGTGTGTGTGTGTGTGTGTGTGTGTGTGTGTGTGTGTGTGTGTGTGTGTGTGTGTGTGTGTGTGTGTGTGTGTGTGTGTGTGTGTGTGTGTGTGTTTGTGTATCCTATCTGGGATAAAGTTCACAAATTTGATTCCATTGAGCATAGGGATAGGCTCCAGTTCCCCCATAATCCTGAAATGGATTAAACTAGCAATCAGAGAATGTAATGGATGGATGATTGAATAAAAACCTGAATGAATGAATGAATGAATGAATGAATGAATGAATGAACAAGTAAAGTCCTATGGACACTGAAATAAAATGACAGTGAAACTGCTTGTTTATGATACGATTGTGCAATATTAAACATGGTCTGTTTTATATGTAGTTTCACATTTTTATTCATATTATCATGCTGTAGTCAGTTACAAAATATTAGATTAAATTATGAGAAATGTTATAGTGAGAAGCAAAACAATATGCTGTCAGTTCCCAGACAAAATCCATCACACGCAGTTTCACAGTCAGAAAAAATGGTAAAACTAAAGCATGGAAAAACATCTTTAAAAGTGTTATATGGAGTGCTTGGCTCCCGCATGAAACTTGCATAAATATAGTAATTCTATGGTTAGACAGCTGTGAAGAAAAGGGAAACACACTCACACATACACAGACACTTGGACACAAGCATATTTCCTGAAGTATAAACAGAAACTGCGCTGGCAGAAATTTTCAATGTCTAACATCGATTGCATAGTTAGACATTAGAGCATTGAAATTAGTAAGTTGAAAACTTGTTACATTTACAATCTGTCAAGAGTCTGTCATCATTTATTTTTAAACTATTGCAAACACTGTGCTAGTGTGATTGCAGTATACCCAATTTTACACTAACAGTGCCAAAACTGAGTGGTTTATCAAAAGCTGCAATGTATTTATTGACAAATATCACTAAAAATAAAGAAATGGTCACTAGTATGCCTTATGGTGTTTTTAACATCAAAGAAATGTTGATTACTGCTTATATTAATTGTCTGAAATGCATAATTTTCAAATTTCTCTGAATATTGCAATAGCGAATATCCAGAAAATGATTGCTTGAAATCATCTAAAATCCACAGTACAATCTTAACAAAACTGATACCTCTGTTTTGCATCTAACTTGTGTATTAACCACAGTGTGCAAAGATGTTTGTGAAAAAGTATAAGCTTGACTTTTTTGTAATAATATCAATTTGGAAAAAAAATTATGAGTGTCAGGCTTTGTCATTCTGATGATAAATTTGTTTTGAACAGCATTGCTGTTTATATGTTTACTGAGCATCCATGTAGGTTTTCACCAGGGACTGTGATTTCCTGCCATATTCCAAAAGGCATGCTGAACGTGAACCATCGAACCAGCAAATTAACAAAATGTGTGTATGCGTATGTCTATCTGTCTGTCTATGTTTGTGCCAGTTTGTGTCTGTATGTGTGTGTGTGTGTGTGTGTGTGTGTGTGTGTGTGTGTGTGTGTGTGTGTGTGTGTGCGTGTGTGCGTCTGTGCGTGTGTGCGCGTGTGTGTGTGTCTATGTTTGTGCAGCTTTGTGTGTGTGTGTGTGTGTGTGTGTGTGTGTGTGTGTGTGTGTGTGTGTGTGTGTGTGTGTGTGTGTGTGTGTGTGTGTGTGTGTGTGTGTGTGTGTGTGTGTGTGTGTGTCTATGTTTGTGGCAGTTGGCGTGTGCTTATGAAAATCCTGTGACAGTCTTGTTTCCAGTGAAGGACTTGTAACTCCTACAACATCCCACGGCCCTAAAGAAGATGAAGCAGGTATTAGAAAGATGTAATTTTTTTTTTTTTTTTTTTGGGGGGGGGGCTATTTTTCTCATCAAATTTTTCAAAAAGGTTTTAGATTGTAATCATATGTTGGCTGTTTGAATTCTAACTTTTCATATATGATGTGCAGTTTATGAATAAATAAAAACAGAACAAGAATGACTCTTCATTATTTTATTTATTATGAAATGTGTCATTCACACAGAAAAGCTTTCATGATGAAACCAAATCCTAATGGTAGATTCTAGATAAAGAGTGAGACAGAACATGCTTGTGATATACAATGTGGGTATTATTTTTTAGGTTGTCTAGCCTCTTGTACTCCATTAAAAGTGCATTGACACCAGTTGAGAAGTTGTAGTAGACCTGAAAAACATGGAGCTGCTTTCCCATTCATTTCTATTTAAAAAAAAAATAGTAGCCTCACAAACTAAAGATATAAAATGCAGGTCCACCAAAACACATTCCACTTCAGTCAGCCCCCTAGAAATAGCATTGTAAATTAAAAACATAGAATAATAAAATATAAAATAAAAGATCAAACTACCTAATCATAAAACATAATTGGTAGTAATGGGGCGCAATTATAATTATAAGGTTATTCTAACTAAAAAAAACTTTATAAACTAACAAATCTTAACATAACCCTAATTATCCTACAGAAGTACATTTAAAAAGTGGTAAAAAAGTACATCAGATCAAAAGTACAAAAAAATGATACTTTCCATTCATCGAAATGTACAACCTACTTGAAACACTGTTCAAAAATTATTTATACAGTTAGTACAACACTTGAAAAACAATGTGGAAAGTAATTCAAACCAAAAACACAATGGAACAATATAAAAATGGAATACATGGGCATCCAGATTATATAAACTTCACATAATCCAAAAGATTTCACTAAATTCCACTCATGATTTGTTGCAAGCTAAGTTATATGCAAATGTGCTTCAGTCTACAGAAAATACCTCAGAGCAAACCAGGCACAGCAAATAAACTGCAATATCAGTGCAACCAGAATCAGTCATGGCAAAATTATGTTGAAGTAAAACTCTTCCATAAAGTAGTGTACGTGCATTACCAGTGCATGTCTATGGGAGATATACAACTGAACATGGCAGTAATACATGGAAATTACTAGCTAAGGCAAATGTGCACCAGTAGTAATACTGAAAAGTTACAAACATCCACAAATAATTATGGATATCATTATAATGCATAGACTGACACATATGAACACACCCGTTATAATCTGTGCAATCTAATGTAATCCACAAAATTTCTAAAAAAATGAAGTAAGGCAAAGCGCAATCATGGCCACATCAGCATGGCTAACAGTAGCTACCAATGGATGCAGGACATGTGGAGAATGCAAGCAATGCACACACCCAAGGTAATAGCGTGATAGAAAATCAGATGTGGGATGAAGGTGAAGAAGAGGGTACATAAGAGGGATAGGAGGGTCAAAGGGAGAGGCAGAGTGGCATGGGCATTCTTTTTTTTATTTGGTGAATGGAAGAAATAAAAAAGATATGGCGGACAAAGGTTGGTAATACACATAAAGATAGGTAAGGTACACAGACAACACACATATAGATTATAAAACGCGGATGAAGTAAAATAACAAAACATGGATGAATGAAAAATAATAAACAGTGAAGGGATGCATATCATCCATGGTGCATCTCAAAAACATATATGCAACAAGACAAAAAGTAATGCTGAGGTGTTGCAGTCTGGGTCACAGTCATAATAGCATGAATATGATTGATGGTAGGTGTGCATCAGAGAACACTAAATGGGCAGTGCCGCCATCGCGGAACACAATGGATATCATATACTGTTATCCATTAGACAATCAACAGTCAAAGTGTAAGCCAAGCCACAGCAAGGATGATCAAATCCAGGTAAGAAAATGCAGAAGTAGACAAGAACCTCCAACCCTGCATGTGAGAGGCAAACAGTTAAGCTCAGAGCAAACAGCATTACTGCAGCAAAAGAGTAATGTAGCTCTAATAAACCAATAAGCATACACACCATCAACACAGGAGAAATGGGATCCAGATGTCAAAGAGCACATTCCATGCATACACACCATCAGCACAGGAGAAATGGGATCCAGATGTCAAAGAGCACATTCCATGCATACACACCATCAACACAGGAGAAATGGGATCCAGATGTCAAAGAGCACATTCCATGCATACACACCATCAGCACAGGAGAAATGGGATCCAGATGTCAAAGAGCACATTCCATGCATACACACCATCAGCACAGGAGAAATGGGATCCAGATGTCAAAGAGCACATTCCATGCATACACACCATCAGCACAGGAGAAATGGGATCCAGATGTCAAAGAGCACATTCCATGCATACACACCATCAGCACAGGAGAAATGGGATCCAGATGTCAAAGAGCACATTCCATGCATACACACCATCAGCACAGGAGAAATGGGATCCAGATGTCAAAGAGCACATTCCATGCATACACACCATCAACACAGGAGAAATGGGATCCAGATGTCAAAGAGCACATTCCATGCATACACACCATCAGCACAGGAGAAATGGGATCCAGATGTCAAAGAGCACATTCCATGCATACACACCATCAACACAGGAGAAATGGGATCCAGATGTCAAAGAGCACATTCCATGCATACACACCATCAGCACAGGAGAAATGGGATCCAGATGTCAAAGAGCACATTCCATGCATACACACCATCAACAGGGAGAAATGGGATCCAGATGTCAAAGAGCACATTCCATGCATACACACCATCAACACAGGAGAAATGGGATCCAGATGTCAAAGAGCACATTCCATGCATACACACCATCAACACAGGAGAAATGGGATCCAGATGTCAAAGAGCACATTCCATGCATACACACCATCAGCACAGGAGAAATGGGATCCAGATGTCAAAGAGCACATTCCATGCATACACACCATCAACACAGGAGAAATGGGATCCAGATGTCAAAGAGCACATTCCATGCATACACACCATCAGCACAGGAGAAATGGGATCCAGATGTCAAAGAGCACATTCCATGCATACACACCAGCACAGGAGAAATGGGATCCAGATGTCAAAGAGCACATTCCATGCATACACACCATCAGCACAGGAGAAATGGGATCCAGATGTCAAAGAGCACATTCCATGCATACACACCATCAGCACAGGAGAAATGGGATCCAGATGTCAAAGAGCACATTCCATGCATACACACCATCAGCACAGGAGAAATGGGATCCAGATGTCAAAGAGCACATTCCATGCATACACACCATCAACACAGGAGAAATGGGATCCAGATGTCAAAGAGCACATTCCATGCATACACACCATCAACACAGGAGAAATGGGATCCAGATGTCAAAGAGCACATTCCATGCATACACACCATCAACACAGGAGAAATGGGATCCAGATGTCAAAGAGCACATTCCATGCATACACACCATCAGCACAGGAGAAATGGGATCCAGGTGTCAAAGAGCACATTCCATGCATACACACCATTAACACAGGAGAAATGGGATCCAGGTGTCAAAGAGCACATTCCATGCATACACACCATCAACACAGGAGAAATGGGATCCAGATGTCAAAGAGCACATTCCATGCATACACACCATCAGCACAGGAGAAATGGGATCCAGATATCAAAGAGCAAATTCCATGCATACACACCATCAGCACAGGAGAAATGGGATCCAGATGTCAAAGAGCACATTCTATGCATACACACCATCAGCACAGGAGAAATGGGATCCAGATGTCAAACAGCACATTCCATGCCAGAGGCAATGAGAACGGGTGTTCAGGTATACAACACAAATGTGACATGCAATGACATTACAAAAGCCAGTACACAACATAAACGTGTGACATGCAATGACGTTACAAAAGCCATTATACAACATAAACATGTGACATGCAATGATGTTACAAAAGCCATTATACAACATAAATGTGTGACATGCAATGA